>NW_006800238.1:741272-772172 GCF_000485575.1 Poecilia formosa
TTTCTAAAAAGAAAAATCTAGCATTTGCCTTCTCTGTCTCATGTGACATTACAACATATCACATGATTTAAAAATGAATTTTTGTTATGGTCCGAGCTTTGTTTGTTTTGTTTTTCTTTTTCGTTTTTTTATTTATTTTTGGTGCGCCTGCTGCTTCCCTCCCCTTCCACCAGGACAATTTCAGTCCTATTGCTTCAACTTTTTGTGTCGCCTGCTCCAAAACAGAGAATGGTGTCAGGGGGTATAGAGAAATTGCAAACAAAAAAAAAAAGATACTTTTAAATCCAAATATTTCTGTGAAGTTAAATGGAAAAAAAAATTCTTGTCAGTTATTTTTTCATAAATGAAGCATGGGTCTTTTAAAGGTGGTGATTTCTGTGTTCCACACTGGCACTTCGCTGGTAACATGTCCCCATTTGATCCATGTCTTTTGGGCCCGACGTCTCTGTGAGACTTATTTGTGTCGTTCCCAACGGATCTCCCTGAGCACACACTGTCTTATGCACGTTCAGGCTTGTACGAGACCTGGGAAAGATATGTTTGACATAGCACAGAAGAAGTAAGTTGCGAAAGAATGCTTTGTGTCTTCATATTTTAACCTGTTAAGACCGGATCCAGCACATAGATAATGTGGGATAATGCAGAATATTAACTTTTTCTGCAGGGTTTCTTTTTTTTTTTGTCATAAAAATTGACAAAAAGTATTTGTGCATTTCAAATCCTTTTAAAATGTTTTTCACCTTTAATAAGATACATTGTGAATAAATCAGGCGAGTAACAAGCAAATCTGTAAGTATTCAAAACTAAAACAAGAAAAACATGTTCTCCCATTCAAACTTATAAAACGCATATTGTTTTTCTTATCTGATTAACCTGATATAAACTTCCTTTGGCTTTTTAAGATTTGTCTCAGGTTGCTCATTTACATTTGCACCCATAATTTGCAGAGAGGTCACAAAGGATCAAAGTGATCTCAATATACAAAGGGATCAGTCAGGAGAAGGGTATAAAAAATGCTTGTAACAGCCTTTATACAAATAAAAAACAATTGGAGATTGTCAACAAATGGATAAAATCCATCCATCCATGCCGGGATACGATTCCAAAATAAAATGCCACTAACTTTGAATAACTTCAAACATTTTGACAGATTTTCTATATTGGTTCTCAGTGCAATTAAACAATTTTAACAGTCATATTAATTCATATCTGTCCAGTTAAAAGCTGACGTTTTAATCAGCCGTATATGTGTTCCTACAACATTCCCAACCGACAGTGTGGAAACTAAATTAAACAGATGGTCACGGCATCAGCACTTGAAGATGTAAGATTTATTTACTGGGAATCTCCTAATGGCCATAATTTACTGCGTTACAAAACAGTGACAAGACTCTACTTATTTTTCTTTCAATTCAAAGCAGGAGCTGAAGGAAACACTAGTTGGAACCAAATGGGCCAGTCCACCCGGAGCAGAGAGAGTTTGAGGTCTGTGTCATCATACGTCCTCACACTACGTCTGTGTCCTGACACGGCCCCAGTCATCTAACCGCATTTTGTCTCCTGGCACCCAGGGGTATATAGGAATCACATATGCCTTTGGCAGGACTTCACGCCTACATTCCTCAGCTATGTGCTCACACGCATTTTCTTTGCTCCAGCCTTCCCTCCCACTTTGCTCTGACACCAAAACTTGGCTCACATTTTTTTGCACTATAAAGAAACACAAACACTGTTATTTCCTGGACAAATGGGGGTGAAGTATGCATTTTGCCACCTCTATGAAAGTCACTACCTAGGCTGACTCAGACAGGTTGGTTCCAACGGTTTTTCAAGCTTCTGTATCACGCCACAGGGATTTAGCAGGGCCCCATATTTAAATGTTTTTGTTAAACATAAAATGCAGGAATGGGACTAAGTCTGTTTATAAGCTTGGGATTTTCAGATGACTAGTCCCCAGTGACTTATAGTTTTGGGTTATCTATTACTAAAGTAATAGATAACCCACAGAACGAGGCCACAGAGGCTGTGCAGTTTGCTGTCTGGGGTGAATGAGTTCATGGGTAGGGGGTGCATGGTGAGGAATGTGGCTGTAAGAAAAAGCCAGGAGGAATCATTATAGGGAAGCAAAGAGACGCCAGAAATGGGAGCAAAGCATGATTACTGATTTTTCTGTTTTGGGGGAAAAAAGAAGTCTCTGCATGTGGTTTAAATCTTCCATTTTTGTGGGGAGATCTTGTATGCCTGTGTGACATTAACTTCTTTCTAGTTTCCTATACTCTGTGGAGCTGATTAAGCCAATACTTTGCAGAACTACTTTTGCTTTTCTGAAGACAGTGTTTTTTTTATTTCTTCATTGTTCTTTACCAGCTTGATCAGGTGTGTTGAAACAAGGAAACATCAAGACGTTTCTGAATTAAGGCCCTAGAGGACCAGAGTGTGACACTTGTGAAATTGTTTGCTGCAGCTGTATGATGTTGTCTCCTTAGTCTCAAGCAATTTACAGACTAAAACAGGTTTTCATCCAGGATTGTTTTGTATTTAACTCCAGCCTTCTTTCCATTAAGTCTAAACTGCTTACCTGTCTCCTGAAAAAAGCTTCCCCTCAGCATGGTGCTGTCACCACCATAGAAATGGTGTCAATCTGTCACAGTTTGTGCTGAAGTGTACTTCATGGAAGATGATAAAGGAGGAAAGCTTGGTTGTGATCTGCGGCTGCTTTGCTACATCTGGCACAGAGCATCTTGAATCTGTGCAGGGTACCTTGAAATCTCATGACCATAAAGGCAGAGTGTCTGCCTAGTGTCAGAAAGTTTGGTCTCAGTCACAAATCATGGGTGTTCCCACAGAAAAATGACCCAAAACACAACTAAAAACTCCCAAGAATAGCTAAAAGCAAGACACTGAACAGATTTAAACGTTACTGAAGGTCTGTGGAAAGAGATGAAACACACCAGCTGGAGAAGGCACCCTTGAAATCTGAGACAATGGAGTAGTTTGCCCATGAGGAGTGGACCACAACACCTGTGGACAGGTGCAGAACTCAACAGATAAATAAATTGCTCGATTTCTTAAAAAAAATAAAAAAATAAAAAAAAAATCTGTGTATTAAAATATGAAGTTATAGATCCTATCATTTTTGTCCAGGTCTGTTACAGTAGTTTGTAAAATGATTTTGTCCAAACACATTTCAAAAGTAATGTTTGATTTTCATTAGTTATTTCTTAGTATTTAGTTTATTTATTATTTCTTTCGTCAGTTCCAAGTTATTTCAGTGACAATTGTGGAATTTTCATTCAGTGATAGCATGGGCGCAACTACATATTATTCAGGTGGATGGGAAAACATAAATCGGCGCCCCCCCGAGACGAAGACACGTGAAAGGTAAAACTCGCTACATTTACATTTACATGTGCATGAGGTGAAGGAGCGTAAGCGCCCGGTGAAGTGTATGCGAAGGCATCATCGGGGCGCCGCCCCCTCCAGACCGGGTTTTGACGCCCCCTCTGGTGCAGTGCCCCTATGCGTTGCATGTGCTGCATACCCACTTTTTGCGCCACTGAGTGATAGAGATGTACAGACGATGTTGACCACGTGTTTATGTGCACCACCACTGTGTGTTGCTCTGTCCGATAAAACCCCAAAAGAAAGAAATGTTTGGTTATCGTGTGACAAAATGTGAAAAAGTTCAAGGGATTTAACGTTTGTTGAGCTTTACGGGTCATCTCATTTTCTTCTTCAAGGACAGCGACAGTCTGGCTGCGCCAAACTAAAACAAGATTTCAAATGACTTTTGTGCCCACAGAACGACAATTCCAACACATTTTTTTTTTACACAGAAGTACATTTATTTAGATCTGAAAACATTGATATCAAACAATATTACATTTTCTTATCATTACAAATCAGACTTCACAATTTCATATATATTTTTTTTAATTAAGTAAATGTAACAGATTTTGACTCTAAACTATAACGTGGGAACTCTTCCTCTTGTTACGAGGAGCCCTTTGTAATAAATGTAAGTAAAAGTGCATCATCTAAATTGGTCCAAAACATGCCTCTTGAGCAGGACTTCTCTGATGAATAAATATTGTGTATTTTCAAAATGCAATATAACTTCACAATTTTTTTTTAAGTAATTTGCTTTTTGTTGCTATTTTTCTAAAAACCTTTGATAATTTCAGTAAAAACAGTATAGTTAAAAGCTTAGCATATCGATCACTGCATCATCTATTTTCTAAATAAACTTCATTTCCCCCCCTCAGCCCCCATATAACTATCAGGAACATAAAGATTTGACAAGAACAACACCATAACATCACAGGGTTATGTTACAATAAAACATTTTTTGTTAAAAGTTCAAGGGGGGGAAGAAGAAAATATAACAGCAACATAGAATTAAGGAATACAATGCATAGATTCAATCATCTGAAAATGTAGAGATATAATTTACTTAGTACAGCTCCTCTTTAGCTTTTAGAGTAAATCTACATAGATTTAATACAGTTAATCCTGACTTGAGTGACCGGCACAAATATATTTATACATTTTTACATAAAAATTATATATATGGTTCTGAACACATCACACGATGGAGACGTTGAATATATCGCTTTGACCTCAAAGGCAGATTTGGCTATAGTACATATAATGGCATGTTTGGGGTTAAGGAAAGGCAATGCCTGGCATGCAGGCCAAGCAGCAGCTTCTTTGAGGGCTTCTCTGCTTTTTGTAAAGGGTTAAGAATTTAGCTTTAGTCTTCTACGATTTGACAATTCTGGCTGTACTGAAATGTTACTACGTTTACATGCTCAAACTGAAGTTTTCACAGAACATTTATCTGTGTTTCTAAAGCTGAAGTCATGTCAAAAGAGGTTGTATAAAAACCGGCAAACGCAGAGTCCTCAACAAAACAAGATTAACTCTTGTCATTTTCCAGATACAGCACCCTCCACAATTTTGCAACCCTGGTAAACATGTGCAACAAAAAAAAAAAAAACCCTTAAATGATATGGAAGTAATCTAAAAAGGATAAGAATGTCATGTGAACTTATAGGGATCAAAGGTTACGTTGCTAAGATATTTGAAAAACATAACCATCTCCTTATGAGTGCCATTTAAAGCAGTACCTGAAAGTGGATTTAGTGTAAAACCTACTTTTCATTATATTACCATTAAATATACATTTTAACCCTTGTATAACAAACTTCATTTAAGACGAGTAAAGGTAATTTAGATTTAAGTGAATCTGTTACAACTCATAAACAGGTTGGAACTGCAAAAATAAACTATGTCGATTAACAAAAAGTTTATCTCTTAAACATTCTTCTGTGGTAACGTCTTGGCTTGTGATTATCACTATACATTTGCTTTCACAAATAAATTAAATAAGTAAAGGCTTTTTCTAAGTTTAACAGTTGTTAAAACTATATTTTTTTTAATATGGGAAGCTTGCTCTACTAAATAAATGCAATTGGTTGGTTGGATTTGAAAATATATATTCTGTATGAAATTATGCTGCTGCTGCAAAAAGGAATTGTTACACAAGGCTTTACCAGGTGTTGCCAATAATCATGGGTTGCACTGTAAATCCCACTACTAAAGTTACTGTCAAACTTAGTTTATTAAATTCCTTTTTATTCCTGATCCTCTTTGCCTTTTCACCATGAAATGAGTTTTCAGACACATTCACATTTTTGACTCTACATAAGATGAAATGTCTGTTAGTCCAGCGATCAGCGAGAAAATGCAAATATACAAGCTTAAGATCAGACTAACACTCAGTGGCATTCTTTTTTTAGGGACAATAAATTTAGTAAACCTTTTAATAAACAAAAATTAGGTGCCATCAAGACATGTAAATATTTAAAGAGACAACAACAAGCAGAGGTAGGAGAGGACAGATTAAGAGAAGTAAGGCTGTTCTTAAAGACAGCATCAGAGGGCTCCTTTGGATCAACTCTAACCTTTGACACCAGAAAGAAAACACAACAAAGCTCTGGCACAGGCTGGTTATTAGCGTGAAAATGACAGCAGCAGCGCTAGGAAATTTCTTTCATCCAAACTGTCTGGAACTAGTAACATTCACAGCACTAAATGTGTGTTCAGTAAACCTCAGCAACAAAATTACAAAAAGTTTTTTTTCTTTTGAACCCCAAAAAAACAAAACAAAAATAAAAAAAATTTTTTTTTCTCTCTTCAAGACTGCTGTATTTGAGCATCTCCTGGACTGTAGACATTTACAATATTATCTGAGCCTGCAGTCAAAAATCTACAATTTCAGGCACAACAAATAGGCCCCTGTGGTATTAAGGTTCAGAGTGACGAATAACTCAGAACGATTCCGACGTCCGAGTGCAGTTTGTGCACCAGCGTAAATCTATATTAACCTCAAATAACTTAGCTCACAAATATATACTATATCTAGTAAACATGTACTGCTTCATTTTAATATACATTTTCAAAGTATGTACAAGAAATCAGCCTGACTGACCTGTTCACCCAACGTGTAATTAAAAGATCCAGTTTTCATTTTTATTTTTGAGCTCACTTCTGCTGGTTTGATTTTCATTTCCTTTCTGTAAACAGTATTTACAAACTCAATAAAAAAAAAAATAAAAAAAAAAAACAAGGAACAAATATTACAAACTGTTCGATTACATTATGTACACTCAGGCAACAAGCATGTTCTTATGTAACAACATTCTGAGTCCACCGAGAAATCTCTCATTTTTAAGCACTTCAGTCCAAAAAGACACAAGACGCGTTACCTTCATCGTTCGACAGAAGCTGAAATCAGTTTTTGGTACAAAAAGCTTGACTGATGGAACATTACAAACAGCTTGTGAAGGTGCCCATCTTCTGATTGTTGTGCCGATGATGATGAGATGTATTTGGCAGTGTCTGTAACCTTTTGCGTGTAAACTGGAAATACAGCGCCTTGCAAAGGTATTCATACCCCTATAACTTTTTCCAATATTTTTTGTCAGGTTACAAAAACAAACTTCAATGTGTTTTTACTGGGATTTTATGCAACAGACCAACACAAAATGTGCATAAATGTTAAGTGGAATGAAAACAACTCAAAGTTTATAAACTGTGTTAGACATAACAAGCTGAAAAGTGTGGTGTGCTTTCGTATTCAGCCACCTTTAGTCTGAGATTCCTAAATTAAATCCAGTCCAATTGAATGCCTTCACCTAATTAATCACTAAATAGAGTCCACCTGTGCTTATTTACAGCATTATAAAAATCAAGAATCAACATGCCCAACAAGCCAGTGAGCAGGAATCAGAATTAATTCATAAAACATCAAAAGCTCTAATGGAATATTTATTTATTTACTTTTTGCACCATATGCAAATACAAAGAAGCCCATGGTAACTCTGCAAGAGTTACTGGTACCACAGTTCAGGTGAGAGAATCAAATTTGGCCTTTATGGATAAATGGCAATTATAATGCCACTGTTGAAAGACAGCAATGCAATGTTTAAAATTTCTCACAAGTAAAGGGACAGATTATATTGAAGAAGTCACTCTGGTCAGGTATGACTAAAACTAGACTTAAACATTCTGACATGCATACAGAGCAGGGATTATGAAGGAATTCTAATACTGCCAATCACCTCTGGAAAATATATGGATGCTGAAACATGATGCCGTCAGCATCATGCTGTCGGGATGCATTTTTTTGAGCCATGTTGGGGAGATGGATGTTGAAAAATGGAGGGCAATACTGAAAGCAATACTGCTGGAGTTTACAGAAGACTTGAGTCTGGGGAAGAAGTTGACCTAGCAACACGAAAACAATCCTCAATCTGCTATCAAAGCTAGAATGGAGCATATTCATGTTTTAGAAAGGACCAGTCAAAGTGCAACAATAAAATCCAACAATTGAGTCTGTGTCAACACCTGAAAACTATTTGCAAATGTTCTCCATCCAATCTTATTGGGCTTGAGCTATTTTACAAAGACGAATGAGCAAATAAATATCAGTCTCTAAATATGTCAAGATCCAAATGTGTAAACAATGATAAAAGACCTGGAGAAGTGATTGCAATGAAACATCTTGAACAAGAATTATTTTTTTTGTCACATTCACTCTTAAATTGTGTTGGTTTTTGTCATGAAATTCCAGTGAAATATAATTGAGTATGTGATTGTAATGTGATAAAACATGAAAAACTTTAAGGGGTACTAGCCCTTTTCAAGACACTGTTTGTGTTTCAGTTCGACTCTCTTGTTAAGGCAAAATGTTTGGCACTTGGAGAAAATCCTGATCTTGTCTTCATTGGCTCTGAAGTTGACATGTCCATAAAGGGTCTGCAGAAATAATGTTGCCTGAAAGTATAATTTTGGAGCAGAAATGTTGCTGCATGTCTTTTTCTTTTTCTTCTTTTTTTTTTTTTGGGATACGAAACTTTAATCTCATATTTAATTTTCTTTCTTTGCCTAAACAGCATTGTGTCAGTTGAGTAAATCTCTGATTGCCTTCACTTTCTACCCGGACACCCAGCTGTGTGTAGTGGTCTTCACTCCGTGTGGGAAACCTTGCTGGGTCACAACTGGCTCAAAGTTGAAGTCCAGTGAGTCGCCGTCCATGAGCGTTTCATGGAGCACCCTCTCCACGTCGATCTCAAACTTCTCAATGGACATGTCATCAAGGTCGCTTGGAAGTTTCTCCATGTGCGAAGGTACGGACATGCCCACTCGACCATATCCGTTGGTGTTGAGAGGACAGAAGCTGCCGGGCATGCCTCCCCCACCGAGGTGCCCAGGGAGGCCGTAAGGCATCTGCATGGGGCTTTTGGTGACAGGTAGACGTGCGCCGCCCCCGTTGTAGCTCAGCGACATGAGCAAGCGGCCATTCATAGCTGGTGACGCGGCCTGGCCTTGGCTGTGCACGTTGTGGGGGTGAGAGAGACCGTGCGGGTGAGCGCTCCCTCCTGCCATGAGTTTGACTGCATGCTGGCTGCTGCTGTACGGTGGCAGCATGCAGCTCCCGCTGGACTGAGACACCACTGTGTCCACTGACGGCATCATCTCGCTGTGCTGGTCGGTGTCTGACGTCAGCAGTTCCTTCAGGAGCCCAGCGGGGCAGCTGTACTGCCCCATGCCGGGCACGAAGCCAGGCTTGTTTTCTGACAGAGTCTGCAAAGGCATGGATGGCAAGGTGTTCATCCCAGCTTGGCCGTAGACGCACTTGTGGAACTCCTGCTGCGACTGCGAGCCCATGCTCGGGGAGCTGTAGGCCGGGTAACCGGGGCTCGGCTGCATCATCGGTGAGGGGGAGGACTGGGAGGAGCCAGGGGTCGTCGCCCCGCCTCCAACCTGTGAGTTGTTGGGCGACAGCAAGTTCAGGTTGTCCAGGAGGTTCTCCATGACATTCTCAGAACTGTGTCCCAGAGATCCAGTCATCTCGGTGAGGCTGGGCAGCGTGGCTGTCATCTTTGATCCTGGAGCTCCAGGGTAGCCCATGTGCACATCGGATTCCCCGAGGTCGTCCTCAGGCACAAATGGTGAGAGGCGCCCACTAACGGTGCTGGCATTGGAGCTGGTCCGAGGCCTGAAGCCGTTCCAGGCGTCGTAGTCATCGTTACTGTGGGAGTTTGGGCTGCCGGGCCACTTGGAATAGGAACCTGGGCTGTCTGCGCTGCCATCGGGGCCACCCTGCAGGGACAGCTATGAGGAAGAAACCAAAGGGAAATTATCACTGTTCGAGCGATGAAATGGAGAAATTAATTTAAACTTTCATTTAATTTACACAAAAAGTAATTATATTCTAAGTAAAGTAAATAAGTCTAAGTTCAAAGGAGAATGTATGTGTTTATAGAGCAATTTTGTTTAATTCCTTAGCCTACTTGGGAGCCTTTCCCAAAGACTGGATGTTATTTACACTGAAAAAATGTTTGAGCACCTCATAAAGTTTGCAAGGGTGAATAATAGTTTTCATGCTTATAACAAGGTGCAGAGCAACACAGTAAACCATGCACAGTTTCTTTAACTGTCTGTGCTTCAAGTAACTAATATAAGGATAACTTAAACTAATAAGAATATGCTCCTGGCTAATTGTTTCCGAGGAAGAAGGGAAAGTAGATTTTTAAATTAAAATCAAAACCCATATTTGGTCTAAAGTTTTTATTATAGACATCAATGGTTGAATTATCATCAAAACACTCTCCAAATGAGTGTCTCCTAATATTGTATCTGGGAGGCTAGTAGATCTTGAACAGGTAGAAACACGTAAAAATTTATCTTTATGGGATTAAGTGCTTATCTTAATCTGAGTAGACACCTTTAAAAGAAGTCAAGCGTCAACTAAAGGAAACCTACCGCTACTTGTATAAATAATTCTATCATTGGCAAATAAGAGAACCATAGCTGGATGTAGACCTATTATTATTTATATTAGTACAAAAAAATGAACTGGTCCCAAAATTGATCTTTGGCAAACATCCTTAGACACACATTGGGTTCTGTCAGTTAGGTAGTTTATAAATCAATTCAACATTTTTTAAGTCTTAAGATGTTCAAGTCAGGCTTTTCTTGCCTGACCCAATTTCTGGTTTTCTTTGAGGTCAGAACTGTTGATTCTGACTTTTCCAAGGACTAAACCGTAGAAAACTATAAAAAGTGTTGTAGGTTTCTTGATATAACAGTTTTCAATGCCAGCAGAAAATGTTTAAACATCAAATTCGATCTCTCAACATTCTTATCACTGACGCACTGAATGAATCAGTGATAATCATTTTTGATGAACCACTCAGTGACCAGAGCTCACCAATTGAAAACTGACAGATTTTTGAATGTAACTTAGTTTTAGATGTATCTAAAAAAGAAAACAAGTTTGGCAAATGATTTTTTTGACACACAAAGCAACTATTTGTTTTTGTAACAGGTAGGACCAGGTTTATTGGGCCGAGGCCTTGTCCAAAATGGTACATGTGGCTTCAAATATATTCTTACAGGCTACTTTTGGCTACACCAGATCCAATTTCTAACACTTATTTCGATGACGCACTTTAATTCATTGAAACATTGTCAGAACTTATGTAAGCAATTGTTTTACACATGGAAAAGTCCTTGACTAACGCACCTTTTTCTTTGCTGCTCTTCCCCTGCTCTTGGAGAACTTGCTGTTGTTGTCCATGGAGGCAGCCCTGCGTCGTGGGGATTTTCCACTTTTCCCGCCTTCTGGGTTCAACATCCACCACGAGCTCTTCCCCGTCCCCTCATTCTGGACGCGGATGAAGCGGCTGTGCAGGGACAGGTTGTGTCTAATGGAGTTCTGCAGGAGAGGGAGGGAGAGGGAGAGAAAAGGATGAGAAGCAGACAAACAGGGACATTTGCCCTTTTCCCAAAACACCTCAGATGTGCTTTATCACAGAAGTGTAAATCCGTGCGTACAGGTGGCGGCCCTTGAAAACATGCTTGCCTTGACAATTGACTTATGAGGAGAGAAGAGAGGTTTTTAAGGTCACTCAACGACCCCATGCTGTTTGCTTTCCAAAGAAAACACACGTGCACACACTCAATAGATGTCAGTGGGTTTACTCCACGAGCAACACATCCTGAACTAATGTGGGCTCATAGGAAAACAGAGAAGGCTATTGTCAAAAAAAAAAAAAAACTACCCAGCAGTCACATTCCACCTGACTCTGTGTCTTGTCTAAACCAGCACGAATTCAAAGGGAGGAAACCGACTAATCTTTCCTCCTTACAGACACAGTAATGCTAAGCTCTGACGTTGCTTAGTGACACCACCAGTGGAAAAACTAATTTTTGAGCAGGAAGCTAGTGAAGCGTTATAAAAACAGGGCAAACAAAAGAGCGAGAATATTGGGTAAATGTCTGCTGAGCAAACCGCAGAAAGCGAGACACTCTTTCTCTTCCACTGCACTCTGACGCCCAAGTCACAAAACACTCAGGACTTCACCTGTTTGTTTGATTTTAAACTCCACACTGACTCAAAGTGCTACTAAAGTGACCGTTTAACCTCAGAAAATAGTTTCAGCTCTGCCTTCGCATAATTTTCTGTACGTATTTAAACATGAAGTAATGAGCCTTGCCCAGACATTACAGTGCCTGCGTAAAGCTTGTTGTTTTGGAGGAAAGGCTGGAAGTCCCGGCACGCACACTGACACACACACACACACGCAAGCACACACACACTCGCACGCAGAGCTTAGCGTGCATAGCAGCCAACGTCATCAAGCCTTTTGCCCGCCGTGAGTCACCGCTTCACATCTGGTTTGTAGTCTGTACCCTCTGTGCTGCCTTCACCTCTGTTTCTACTCATCTTAGCCATCACTTCTTCTCCTGAACTACAAAATAAGTCCCGTGCCACAAATTAGTGTCACTGCCTATGCGTTCACTTAATAGATGAATATTCTGATCACACAATAATATTGCTCCATTAATCTTGACAGAACTGCTGGAGCAGTTTTGTCAGGTTTGTAGGGTGCCATTCTTGCACACATTTCTTCAGCTCTGTTTTCTATAGGAGTGAAATCAGAGCTTTGTGATGGCTCCTCCAAAAGCATTGACTCTGGTGTCCTTAAGCCACTTTGTAACAAATTATTCAGTTTTATTACAGTCATTGTCTATTTGGAAGACCCGTTTGTGCTTTCAGAGATGTTTCAGTATTTCCGCAGTAGTTTCTTTCATCATGATGCTGTCTGTTTTGTTACGTTCACCAGTCACTGCTGTAGCTCAACACTCACACACCATGATGATGACACACCTGGACTTCACAGCTGGGATGTTCTCAGGCTTCCCCCAAAATCTAAGCATGGCCATTTTGACTACACACTTCAATTTAAATTTTATCAGAATAATGATAGTATCGTACAAACTACAGGCATATCCTTACAAGATCTGGCGTTTGGTCAACAGATTATAATACCTTGCACCAAAAAGTTGATCTCTTATGGCTATTCCTGTATGTAATGTCATATTCAGTAAATTATGATATGCAATCCAATGGGGCTTGTTTGTCAGATTAAAAGTACCGTTTGAAAAAAAAAAGGCAGGTATTAAAAAATTCATAAACCCCACATTTCTGTACGTTTTATTTTCTTCCAATGTAATATATCATGTTTTCATCAGAAAATAACTGAAAAAAAAAAAAACTCAAGAGAACACCAAATTAATTTAACATAAAAACAAATGTGCAAAATGAAAGATTCTGTCAGTTCTTCAGGGGTTAAATAGTCGTCGAGCCATTTGACTCTAAGCTCCTTGGAAATGGGGAAACTTGCAAGATATAAGAAAAAGAAGTTGTTTTTGTCATACGTTTTACATAATGCATCCTAATAACACCTCTTTCAAACTGTTTAAGAACCCCAAATTACAGGAGCTGAAGAAATGTTTCTATTTTAAGATGCAGATTCATGGCAATTTTTTTAAGTGAGGTACTGCAACATTATTATCAACTTGTGTCACTCTATGCACTTGTATTACTCACTTTCTTTCCCTTCTCAAAGCCTCCGAAGGCCCATTCGGTCCGCCATGGACACTGAATGTAATTATTCCTGAATTAAATGACTTGACTGCTTCAGCCAATTGTCTTGGGCTAGTTTTCATGATCTGGGCTATGTGACAGCCCTTCCCTGATCAGCTTCGCCAATGCTTCTCTCCCATTTCTCCTCTTCCTGCTGCTGAACATCAGTACTTATGACAAAAGGCAAAGAGAGAAAAGTCTAGTCATGAGTCTCCGTCTCCCATGACTGCTAAGTGTGCTGCTCTATTCAGCTGTGCTGGAATAAGGAATGCCTGCAATGTGTGGGCAGACGCCGGGATGTCCTGTTACGGCCCTTCCATCATCCTGATGACAGGATGGAGAGAGAAGAAAAAAAGTTGCAGCACTGAAGAAATCTATTATGGCTTGTGACACAAGTTAAAAGGCGGGGTGTGATGATCTAGAACATTTAGTCCAGAAGGAATGGAGCAAAAGAGTGAGCAGATGCGAGGGGACATAAAAGTGCTCTGATGGGAAATACCAAAACTCTAACAGAACTTGGTGTGCTGTGTGGGGAGTGTGGCCCAGGGTGTCTGGTGTGGCCAGTGGAAAACGCTCGTCGTCTGCCCCACTGTGTGTGTGTGTGTGTGTGTGTTTTAGTGGAATGGCACTACGACAAACAGCAACTCTGTTAAGTCTTTGATTCTGAAGCACAGTCTGCCTCAGCCAGTGATGGCGGTTTAAAAAACACACGCAACTGGGGATAAACATGAACACACACAGTTACCCACGTATATGAATCAAAGTCCCTCCGGCTACAGTGTTTTCCAAAATATCCATGCCGCTCAAACTTATTATTCCGTCCCATTCAAGTTTCACGTTTATTTGTGCAGCACATTTCATCAACGAGGCAGTTCAAAGTGCGCAAAACGATAAAAACATAATTATGAAACAAGTAAATAAGCTTTGTCGTGTCAAATTCATCAAGAATAATCATCATCATATACGATCTTCCAGTTATGAATCAAAGGCAATTCTAAACAAGTTTTTAGCTTTATTTAAAATAACTCAGTGTTTCAGTTGCGTTGCAGTTTCTGGTAGCTTCTTCCAGATTTATAGTGCATAAATCTGAACGTTGCTTCTCCATGTTTGGTTCTGATTCTGCCTCTAACAGGTTTCAGTTAAGGATTACCTTGTATTTCAACTCTGCCCAGTTTCCCTGTTCCCTGGGAAACATTCCCACAGTATTTTTCAGCTACATCAATATTTTTACCATGGGGACGGTGATTTCAGGGTGCTTTCCAGCATTTGTTTTCTACAGCATACAGCCCTTTGCATGTTTTGTAGAGCAAAAAGTTAAATCTTTTCTTCTTTCCACGTGACTTGTAGCAGACTAGCCATTTGGAACATGAGCTGCAAATCTCCGTAGCCCCTCCAGAGGGCTTCTTGGCTGCTTCCCTGATTAAATCTTTTCTTCCCCAATTTGTCAGTTTAAGTGGACAAGCGCTTCTTGGGAGGCTCTAGTTGTGCCTTTGTGCCACATTAAAAATTTGCCATTTGTAATAAATGTGGCCAAAAAGCAATATGTTTACTGAATTTAGGGATTCTAGGACGATGACCGTCAAAACACTTTTCAGACTTTTACTTCAAAAGAAAATGTGTTAGCCTATTTACATGAAATCCCAATGAAATTCAATAAATTTATGTTTGCAACATCACAAAGTATTAATTTTAAGGGGTACTCTACCAGTTTCAACACTGGTACAGGAAATAAAGTGTGTTGCTTTTGGAACCAGAGATGCTTTGTGACAAAGATTTATCTCTGGCTGCAGTACACAGGAATCTAAGCATTCCAGCTAATCACTGTGTGCAAAGTTCAATTGTAATCTCCGCCAACGTGCTAGTATCTTTTAGGAAACAGTAAATGCAGGATTCCCAGCCAGGCAGTCATCACAATCAACATTCCTGAGCAAGGTTACAAAACCCACAATTTCACATAGTTGAACTTTGATTACTGTAGCTGGGGGACATCTTGGAAAAAAAATACATGATAATGATGCACAAAAATAAAACAAATTAGGAAGAGTTTCTGAAAAAAATTGACGGAGAAGGCTAAAGTTCCAGTAAGCACACCCAAAAGTCATTTTGCACTAAGATATGCAGCCATAATAAGCAGGCCGTAAGCTGACATTACTGTCTTCGTGAGAGCTCACTTATACAGCCGCAGATACGGAGAGAGAAAACCTCTCGCTGTTGTTCTCGAGCCCACCGTGAGGAGCACCACCTCCTGTTCTCTGAGTCAACACAACAGTACTGGCAAAACAAAAGGAAGTGACCACATGAAAGAGGACTGTGACAGGAAACAGAGCTGACTTCCTGCCTCAGGAAACATGGCGGTCGGTAAGTAGTGAAGAAGGCATGGAATGTGAAGCCGCAAAGGCCGCGAGCCAAGTGGACACCACAAGTTCAATTCAATCCCCGTTCTGTCAGCCAGAGGAGTTTATGTTTAGCAACAGGCACTAAGGCCTGTTGTCAGAGCACATGCATTAAAAGAAAGTAATGTTCACTATGCCAAGGCAGGGCTGAAAGTGAATTACATGAGTGGATGCATCGTGACTCAACATGTAGTAAGTAGTAAGGGGTCGTCTGGGTGGTGAAGGCTGCTGAAGAAATGGAGACAGAGTAAGCTGTGTGTGTCCAAGGCCTGGATCCTTAAAGAACACACTGTGCGAACTTTAAACTGCCCAACTGGCAGTGCTACTGAAAGAACTCTCTGTTTGGTACATCGTTCTGGATTTGCATTTCTCCTTTTTTCTTCTTGCCATCTCCCATTTTTTCTGACCTTTCCATTGCCTATTTTCTCGTGTTCTCGTGATCTTTTTGGGTCTCTTTCCCTTTACATAGTGTCCCAAATTTTCACTTCAAGTTCTCCTCCTCTTCTATTTTTATTTCTTAAATTGATAAAGCACATCGAAAAAGTATTCAAAAGTTTTTGCACTTTATCTAAAAATGCATCAATCCAATATTAGTATCTGTATTGGTGCTGATATAGCAAACAACTCTAGACTGGGTATCACTGATAATATGCCGAAACCATATCTATTCAGTATAATTCTATGGTTTGGCTTTGAGCAGCATCGGGATTTCTTATTTATTTAGCATTATATTTAGAATTTCTAACTGCATTTTCTTATCAACTGAAGGAATTGTTAATTTTACACATTTGACCAAGATAGTTCTTCCACTTATGAACATTTTTCTTCATGAAACTGCTCCAGTTCAGTCAGTTTATACACATTTTCATATAACAGATTCTCATTGGACGTATTCCTTCCAGGATTGTTTCGTATGTAGCTACATCTATCTTCCCATTAACTCTGACCAGTTTTCCCGTCCTTGCTGAGGACTGCAACAAGTGCAAAGATTTTCTTTGGAAGTTATTTTGAAAACCGTTCTTCGTCTTCCTTCCACATCACCTGTTGCATTCTGTTGCTCTTTCATGCAATGTTCCAATAAAATATATTAACGTTGAGGCTGTAACCTAAGAACATGATAAAACTCCACTTATTCCCTTTCTTCTGTCTTTATCCTCACCTTCTCTTACAGACTCAAGCCATGTACTCAAAGAAAACTAACTGCAATGCACCAGAGAAAGTTGTTGGCACAGTGACCTGGGTGCTGACACTTTCAGGGCTGCTCAAATGTCAACTTGTCTAATGAAAAAAATCCCCGGAGGAAAGCACAACACCACCTACATGCAGCGCTGCTTTGAATCACTTGAAGCCACATATGAAACCTCAGCTGCAAAGCCCATACAGTTATGGGTACGAGCAGCGGTGCTCCCTTCCTCACTGACTGAAAGCGTGCGAGCAGGTACAATGTCACACAGCAGCAGATGCAGCTCTGCACACATTTACCCAGAGATATGGAAGAGATGAAAGTGAAAACTGTGGTTTCCCTGCACTAGTTCCACTGAAGTCATTAGAGAAACGGTGCTGTCCTGAGCAGAATTTCTTTCCTCTTTCGCTGCAAGTGTCTAAGCCTCAACAGTAGGTGTACGTTTGCATGGGAACTACATTTTTTGTTTTTTTTGTAATGTCTGAGACTATGAAAGCTGACATATAGGCCATTTCCAACCACCTTAGTAAGTAACCCTAAAGCTTCAACCTGGTCATGTCTGGAGGTTAGTGCTGAGTCTGGTTCATTTGGAGCTGTGTGGTTGAGACAGAAGACATGCAAACTTGTCATTAGTTTAACACTGGCTCAGCATGTCTGCCCTCCTAACAACAGCATGCGGTTGCTCACGCTGCTGCAGGTGAGAGGGTAAGACAGCAAGTGACGGCAAAGTACATCCCACAAAGATCACAACGTCATCAAAAGATGAGTCGAGCTGCAGCTTTCTGCCCGTTCTGATCATATATACGGTCCACAATATGGAGCGGAAAGGAACAAATTCTACCATGCACAAAACGGTAGCATCTGGTCAAATCTAAAGTCACCTTTTCTGGAAACTCACATGCGTCAATGTTTACATGTGGCCCAGTGCAGTTCATCTTGAGCCTGGTTCTGAAGGAAGTTTCTTTCTGCTAAAAATGAGTCACTCATATCTACCTCGTACTTGCCCAGGAGAAGGCAGTTCAACAAAATAAAGATTAAAAGCAATCTGTTGGTTTTCTTGGGATAATTTCTTCCTTGGTACAAATCTAACTATAATGATTTAAGCAGGATCCAACTAAACTTTATAATTTGATTTCAGAATCTAATTGTATTTGGTTTGGTAATATTGGAATTAATCAAACAAATGTTGATGGAATTGGTGCTGAAATAGATGGGTTGTGACATGACTCAAGTAGTAGCCGTCGCTATCACGTTCTATGTGCTGGGCTTCACCCAGATAGCAGATTTTGTAAGTCGCTGTTCGTTGCAATTTTAGTTTTTCATGTTGATCTTTGCTACTGTGCTTTTCATACCATTCTGTCTAAAATGTTTTGTCTAGTTCAAGTGCTTTCACCTTGTTTGAACCCGATCACTGCTCGGTACTTAAGGGTTGCACTAATGTCCACACTCTGTGTGGATGCCGTTACTGACTAAAGAATACTTAAAGTTGGTTATTTTCAGTGTCAGCAAGGTATTCAAATACGAATTCAGGAAAATTGCAAAGTTGAGACATGTCTGTGTTTCAGCTGGCCAGCCACAGTAAAAGAACAAAACTTTCAAGAAAAAAAAAGAAAGCCGAAAAAATATATGGAGATATTTCAGTCATACCCTTTTGAGGTTTTTAACCTCTGCATATCTGATTTTGGAAATTTAAGAGTAAGGGTAAGGGTGTACTTTCTCAATGGAATATACACAGAGAAAGCAAACTTGAATGAAACATATAACTTTTAGCATGTAGAACTCGTCTTGTTTTGGATGCTACTTATTAGCTAAAATATGTTGTATTTGCTAAGGGCCCTCAGTCTGTTGATGTGGGTCTTCTCAGGTCATTCATAGTGATACCAGCAGGTTACCAGAAGTAGGTTAAGATTTTCTATACTTCTATGCTTCCATTAGGCCATCAAAGCACCACAAGCTATATAATAACATAAAACAGGCACTGAAGAACATCTTCACAATTTTACTTTAAATATAAAATGAAAGCAACTTTTTTGCTTTTTGCTGAAAAAAGCAAAAAAAAAAAAAAAAACTTTGGCTGATGCTGCATTTTGCTACAACCTAAAGGATAATGAACTAAAATTGGACGGGCAGAAGAAAGCTTTACAAAAACACAAGGGGAGATGCCTTGCAACAATTTCTGATTGGTGCATTTCTAATTTCAAGTGACTGATATATTTTTTTACAATGCAATGACTGGATCAGTTGTAATTCACTCTTTGTCTTCACAATGATTCATCTCTTTCTATGATCTTTTGCATATCTTGTACTACCATCTTCACAACAGGCTGACGATGCCAGTGCAATTCGTGGTTTACATTGGCATGCAAACCATAAATGTATAACACGTGTGATAATTATCTATATGTATTATATTGTACTACCCAAGAGTCCACTTCTTTGGTGCCTTAAGCTATCTATAAGGTATGTAAAGTGACCATGTTCTTTCTTAATAAAGACAAGAAAAACAAAATTTTAAAAAGTTTTAAAGTTTGAAAATTTTATTTGAAGCTTTAAAATGTATTACACGTTTAATATTTAATAAATTAGGAAATATCTTTACTTTAGTATTGATGTTTTCCTTGATGAGGCTGAATGTTAGAACATGAAGGATGTAGTAGAAAAAACATAAACAGAGTCACATTAGGCCTTCATTAACCTAAACCTTAATTAAATCTAAAGTAATTCACATAAACAATAAATAAATACAAAGAAATCATGCACTTGTTCAGTTCATTTTTTTAACTGAACTAAAAGTCACCAAAGGACATTCTAAAAAGTAAACAAGTTAAATGCAAATCCAATTTATTTCTTTCTGCAACACCATAACATTACCACACTTACAAAGCAATCTGAACAGACGGCAATGACTTCATGTGTTTGCAGTTTAATAGGTTATCATCAGCACCAATATTGAACTGTCCAGTGGTAATCACTGAAATCACTGACCTGTTTACCAAAGTCAATATGGCGATGATTATAAAAAGGCAGCGGAAATGAAAGGCCAAACACAGGAAATGCACAGCCCCGGGTCTTATTTTTTTTCTATTATTTACATCCTCAGATTAAAAACAGAAAAAATCCAGTCTGAAAAATGGAAATGATTGTTGTCATTAATGTTGCATAGCAGCGAGCAGCAAAGCAGAGCGCCTCAGGTTTGTCTGGTGAGCAGAGTATAAATGTGTCACTGTTAGCAAAGCTATAAAAAGGAAACTGTTTTGCCACAATTTCTTTCAGAAAGAAAGCTTTTGGAACAAAAATGGAAACTGACCCTAGGACATGGGTAACCAAAATAGGCTGTTTCTGATTTCTCCTCCATCCCTTATCATTTCCAATTGCTCCTTCAGGCTCCTTAGTTAAAGATCACTACTTGCTGCACCTGATTGCACACTCGTGCTTCAAAAGGGTATCTTTCTCACTTTTGTTGACTTAAAAGTTCCAATCAGCAGTTTATGTCTCATAGGCATTAATATCATATTTATTTTGGGGATTTTATTTTATTTTGGTTATTCTTTTTATGGATGTAGATGGATAATAATAAAAAACTGCGATGAATAAAAAGAAACTGGTTGACAGTTTGAGATTGCTATTTTTTTCTCAAATCTAAATAGGTTAAAAAAATATACAAACAGGCTCAAATATATACATGTACCACTGCTTACATGACATTAACAATGTGTTAGCAAGTTTATGCATACCTGGGTTATTAGAAGTAGCGGTCTTCCTTCGAAATGGTTGCTGTCTGAGCACGTACTCAGCTTTTAAGCAAAGTACATAAACTGTCAGTAGAGTTGAGGTTGGGGTTATCCCAGAAGCTTAAGGTCACCCTGTTTTATCCCACCCAACCAGTTTTAATGTTTGTTCCGAGTCCTTTTCATGATGGAACCTGCAACCGTGTTCAAGATCGACTCATCCTGCTGTTCGGTGACGTGAAGTTAATCTGGAGGTAGTCTTCCTTTAACATTAAACTGTTCACTGGTACTGCAAGCAACAGTGTTACCGGTGGAGAGAGCAAAATGCTGGAGAAAGAACTGTATTGTTAAAAACCCAAAATGCAAAATGACGCTCATCTCAGTGATAAATGAATTAAATTTTCTGACCAGCGGTGTATATCTCCAAAGATAAGAGAGCAGGCTATGCATTGAGCTGCCAATGTGCAGCCCCTCAAATTCACTTTACAATTCTATTAGTCTGAATAGTAGTCAATGACTTCCAGGAAAGTACTTCTTTACAACAGCCATTACCAGATGGTGAGATATATGACCATCGTAAAGAGCAGATGGAAAGACAGAAAACACAAGTCATGCAGAAGCAAATCTGTCTGCAAATGTATTTACCAACTGCACTCTTGGCAGGATCGCCTTCTCACAACCCTCAGTAAGCAATCTCAGAGCAACCAAACTCTCTTTCTCCTCAAACCTACACACATTCAGCTAAGTTTGGAAGCCGCAGAGGACACCGACTGATAAGGATGAGAAGTGATTATTCTCAGAGTCTCTGCAGAAGGCTTGAAAGCAGATTTTGCAAATGATGAGGATCCACAAGGCCTCTGGCACTCAGGGATCTATCGTCGGTGTGACCGCTGCCGTCCCGTATAAGGCGCAGATTGGCTATTAGCAAACTTCCTGCTGCATTGTGTCCACACAGGAAGAGCTGGCCGGTCCTGATACTGATCCTGCCGATGACTCTGGTTTACTTGCAAAACACCACAAAATGAGACCCTGCTAGGTGCAGAGCCAAGGGACCAGCTGGAGAAAACAGTGGGTTCATGAGCCACAACTTCCTAATCAAAACTCCAGTCTGACCGGGCAAAACAAGAGGAAAAAGGAAAGAGTGGTGCCTGGTCCAGGTAGGCCTTTTCACGGAGAGGTTACAATGGATCAGAAATTACTGTACATCCCACAAACTATTCTTCACTAAAGACTTGACCCCATTAGGAACCCAAAACAAAGAAATAAATCCTCTCCTGTTGTTCTGGGTTTCTGACAGTTTGGAAAAATATTCAAAAGAAAACTTGGCTGAGGAGGTATCGCTGTGATCACATTGGAAACAAAAAAACAAAGTTAACATTTTGTCACATCAAAACTAAAAAACCACTTTTTATCTTATTGACATTTTATAAGTTAGTCTAGCTCAAAATAGCACATAATTGCAAAGTAGAAGGAAAATGATACATGTTTTTATTTGCATCATTTTGTCTTATTTGTATTTAGCTCTGCAATTTCTAGCTTTATGTTTTGAGTTATTGTCCTTTTGGAAGATCAACATCTGCTCTAGTCTCATGTCTTCTCCAGCCTCTTGTAGGCTTCCACTCAGGATTAGCCTGTTTTAAGCTTCAGCCACCTTCTGATCAAGATCAACTTTGAGGTGATTTACTCTCCCTGGTGAAGAAAAGCCTCCCTGTGGTCACGACCATGATAATCTGCGAAAGAAATCAAACTCTTCTGCCTCTTCCCTGTGGTCCAGCTGCCATCTGCAGAAATACGCAGCTCAGTCTGAAACAACCAATCAAATCCAGGAGGAGGGTCTTAGCACCTAGTTAGCAGGACCACCGATGATGGCAGTTTTAAGTTACCTACTTTCGCTTGAAAATGTTAAAAAAAAAAAAAGATGCATATTAATGTTATGTAGCTGTAGGTTTTTTGACAGTGGGCAGGTAATAATGTTAATATGCTGTAAAATCATGTTCCTACAGTAGCCCTAAGTGGACAAACCAAAGCAGGGCTCTGGACTGAGATTACCTTGTTCTGTGTAAAATATGTAATTAGTTTTTTTTGCCAGGGACAACTTCATCTGTGTGTATATACTTGATGGATGTAGACTGTTCAGTAATTTTCATTGAAGTTTTTTTTTTTTTTTTAAATGAAGTCACACTGATTTAATATTAAATGTTCTAAATACACCACTGTTTGCAACATGACTAATTGGCATCGAATGACTCCAAATGCTTTATTCGCATTCATTATATTTTTTATATGAGTGTTGTTAGTGACAAATTTCTTGTAAGTAGTGTCTCGGCAGCAATGTGAGCTCTGTGTTCACATGTTGGGTTCGCTCTCGTGCTTGTTGATTATCTGACTCAGACTGGAGCAGCATGTAGCTCATGTGTATAGACAGGGACTGAGTTGTGCTGGCTAAGCTTGCCATGCTAAAATATGTGCATGTGTTGCTATGTGCCACACAATGTGAGTCTGTAAAATGCACAGAGCTGTGTCTGTGGAGTGGGGATATTTTTTGCCTCTGATCAGCACTGCCACTGGACTGGGCTGCAGCCTGCCCTACCTTCATAAAGATACTCTGTGTGTGGACTATTGCTAGATGCTGATGTGGTGGCTTGGGTCTATTGGTCTGACCGATCATCCTGAGGTTTCTATGTTATGAAGATATTTATAATCTTGTAACCCATGTTTAGACTGGGAAACCTAGGGATACCCCGTAGGTGTCTAATAGGCCTGCACGATAACAAACTTTGTCAATTAATATATGCATAATGGCATAATAATGTAATTTCTCTCTCTCAAAGACCAATAAACTTTAATTTTGTAAACAATAGTAAAAACTGGAACTGGAAGAAAAAAAACTACAACAACTAAAAACAATAAATAAAACAAAAATAAGAACCATTTACAACCAACAACTTAAATTAAAGATAAAATATTAATCATCAGAATGGCAATTATCTCGTTCTATTTTATGATGCAATTAATTGCTTATTATGACAGGCATAGTGCACAGTATTAAATCCTTGACTCAAAGTCCTGAGTCTGCTATTGGGAAGACAAAGTGCTTCCCATTACACATGATTGGACAAAAGAGAGTTACTGTCCTTATTAAATACAGATTAGCACAAATTCATTTCAGAAGCATGGTCTGATTTTAGACTTTGATGTAGAGATGCAGGATCTATCGCCATTAACATTGGTAATGGCCAATGTCTATTTTTAACATATCATCAATACCATGCTAAAATATGTGCATGTGTTGCTATGTGCCACACAATGGCCTTATAAGTATAACTGGGGCTTGGTCATGTGTTATTTGTAGAGATGCAGAACAGGATCGTGGGATGTTTCACTGAAGCAAAGAAGCAATGTCAATTGTTTATTTTTTCACAATGTCAAAAGGGTCAGGAAATATTTATATTATGTAATACAGGTGAACAGCAATATTGTTCATATCAGTGCCATATCCCTACTCTAATATATAATACTTAGCTAATTTCCGCACACTATTATTTGGAAAATTGTCAAATGTGAACTATGTGTGAATTTACATGGATAAGCATCAGGAGTGATTCACTTCCTGCTCTCAGCAGAGTTCAGATGAAGGATGTTGAAAAATGAAGGAAACTGGAAGAGGAAGAAGCCACTGAATCTGGCATCACACTCCCCGTTGCTTCCTCTGCGCATGACATCACTGCACTGGTGCTGCATACCTTGAGCTGTTTTCTAAAGAGCCCGCTTCCTGTGCAGTGAGAGGTTTGAAATTTACATCTTCAAAAGGAAAAGATGAAGCAGGTGGAGAAAGGTGCCGGTGATAGGTTCTAGAAAAGACATCGATGTTGCTCCTGTGAGCTTATGACACAGAATAAACTGACAGACTCACCCTGGGGTGCTTTAAATTAATCTGACACTTTTCTTTGTCTTGTTTCTGCTGCTCACAGTATGCTCCTGAATGATACAAAGACATAAATGTAGCACCTTGCATAAGTATTCACACCACTTCCATGTTCAGAGAAGATAAAAAAGGAACACATGCAAAAAATGCTTTGTGGAGGAAACAGTAGATTACCATCCTAACATGAAACATGACAGTGACATCATTGTAACGAGCAGATGATATTATGATTATAAAAAACTGAGTTGACTTTCAGCAGGACAACTCTGTGTATCTTAAAAATACACAGAGGGCTACAGTGCAGAGGTTTCCAGTCAGAACTCTTTTCCACCTAGAAACTTAGGTTTTGGTTCGGTTCAATGCGTATGTGAATACCAAGCAGATCGGACACCGCTCCAAAAGCAGGAAGGGGACTATTGCACAGGGCATTCTGGGAAAATACAACTAAATGGCCATTTGCCAAAGAAAAAGAGAAATCCTACAAACTGCTAAAATTTGACGCCACCCCATTTTTGTTTAAATTTTGTAAAGAAGGAACTTGCATTCATGTTTTCTTGAGGTTTTTGGTACAGTGCCACCACAGGTGAGGGAGACAGCAGTTTTTTTCAAACAGTTTGGCTTGATTGACGCAGTGCAGTGTAAAAATTAAATGCACCAGATGAAATAGTAACAAATGTTGCTATTTTGATCCCCACTTGAACCATGTCTATCACAGTATCAGGTGTGAAAACCCCCTAAAGCTTATTCGTGACTGAGAATGGCCCAGTCAAAGTCAACAACAAATCCAAAGGAGTGTCTGTAGAAAGACTTGAAAACTCATGCTCACAGATACTTTACATCCTGTCTGACTAAGACTGAGCCATTTTGCAAAGACGACTTGCAAAAAATGAGAGAACTAACTTTTTGGAGGAACAAGTTGGGTTCAAGTGAATTTTTTATTGTTTTTATTATTTTGCTGAGGGGGACTCCAAAGATGCAGTTTTCTGAGTTTAAAGTCAGAATTCGGAGAACTAAGACCGATTTCTGAGAAAAAAAGTCAGAATTCTTAGATTCAAGTCAGATTCTTTTTTTTTTTCAGTCCCTCTAATCCTCTTGTAATGCGATACAGTGCTGAAAAGCTCAAAGGCTAAAGGGCAAGACACTCTCAAAGACATGAACTTAAGAACAGCTAAGAGCTGGTTCAAATATCATCTGAAGTAATACTTCAAATAGTGAAAGAAGCAAAACCTGCTGAATAGAAACTTTTCGTCTGACTCACAAGGCTCAACATCAACTGACCTTTCTCACATTACGGCTGCCACCTAAAAATATCACTTTATATCGAGACTTAAACAAGTGTTGAGGGGTTTTTTTTTTAGGTTAAGTGGGTGATTAATTCTAATCTTTTGCGTCAATTACGTACAGCAAGAATAGGAATGAATCATTGGGAGACAAATGAGTCTTAATGTGTCTGTGCAGAAAATCACCCTGAATCGCATGGCTCCCTCTCTAGAAGTCAGGCGGGGAGGAGGAGGGGGGAGTCTTATGGAGGAGACACAAAGGACATAAGGATATCTTTAAATCCATACTCTCAGTCTCACTCTGAATTAATCATGGATTTAAATTTCCACTGTTGAGCATTCTTGAGTGTGACAGAGGGTCGAGTGAATGTGTGATGGTGTGATAATGCCAGGCCAGTCTGACAGGCACCGTGTATAATCGCTTTAGGGCAGGAATTGCACAACAATGTGGGTTTGGGTAATGCCAGTGGTTTGGGGCCCGGGGCAGCGAGCGAGCAGTCCCATTAAAGCGCTGCCCTCCCCACGATTCTGCAACCCAGCTCAGAGATCCACGAGAGCAGATTTTCACATGTGAAGAAGTGCTGGCGACTTTCATTTCTCGTTTTAACACTAAAACGTCAACAGTTCCTCTTTTTGCACCATAAAACAATGTCGAGGTCTTCCTGCAAAAAGAATCAGGAGATTTTTTTTTTTTTTGGTTTGGGTTGTTTTCTTCAGTTTGTGTGAAAGATGAGAAGCTGCGACGGCACGCGGGGCAAAAGCACACTCTGCGCCAAGCCCGGGTAAACCCGCGACCAAAACAAAGTATCACGTGCTCCTGTCCCGCTACTACCAAACCCACTCTGAGAAAAACAAAACATTCTGACTCATCCTAAATGACTGTTTACCT
This sequence comes from Poecilia formosa, assembly GCF_000485575.1. Taxonomy (NCBI): domain Eukaryota; kingdom Metazoa; phylum Chordata; class Actinopteri; order Cyprinodontiformes; family Poeciliidae; genus Poecilia; species Poecilia formosa. The sequence continues at coordinate 768,172 of NW_006800238.1, forward strand.
GGCAAGCTAACATGATCTCTACTCCATATTTTCACTCTTAGTGTAAAGCTCCTAGATTTGGTGCTCCTCCCCTCTTTAGCTGAAGACCTAACTCTTTGCTGTTACGGCTACACTCACTGTGAAGTTAGTGGTCAGCCAGGACACTGAGTGGTCTGTCCTCTGGGCTGCAGCCAGAAAATAGGGACTGACAAAACAAAACACTGGCAGGAACACAGCGTCTGAGGTGGGCGGAATCAGCCGCGTACACATTCCACCTGATTTGTTTGAAAATGAAAGGATCACAATATGGGATTTTCCAGAGTTCAGTCCTGTTATATAAAGGCTCGGTAAGTGTTAATTTACCAGCAGCACCACCTGATGCTTTACTAACTCGAGCAAAACAAAACAAAAAAGTATTCCACAGCTCAGAATATATGCTGTGTAAATGGAAGGTGCTCTTACTGAGTAGAAAGGTTTTGTGGTTTGATGTGGTGCCTTGCAAAAGGATTTATACCCCTTGAGCTTTTCACATTTATTCATGTTACAACCAAAAACCTTAAGCTGTTAAGGTTGAAAGACATGAAAGACCCGGGGTCAGCCAAGCAGCCATATTTAAGTACACTCACACATGAAAAAAGTTGTCTAAAACTGCAAAACTTAGAAAAAAAAAACACATGCCCTGTCTGGTGGAGGGACTGCTGAAACCAACTGTTTTTTTATCAGTTTGTGTTACAAACTAAACTCAACTGTATTAATAAGATTGATTTGAAATACAGTAGACCCCATGTTCAAGGGGTGTAGGGACCTGAACTGGATAGCTGAAATCCACAAATATTTGAGACTCCCTTTGGAATCCATTACAACTGCCTATTTTACTAGTTCTAACATGAAATGCACTTTAACATGCTTTAATTCGCATAGTTGAAACCACTGAAGCTTTCTTATCTCTGCTCTTGGGGATACAGCCAATCAACAGCAAGGCAAATGAATGACACTCTTGGATTGGCTGCTTTACACAAGCCAATCACAAGTCAAGTAGCAGGTATATCTCATTTAACAAAGATGCTAAACATGATTTTTCAGCAAATAATTTCAAGTAGCACTCCACAGAAAAATCTGCAAGCAGGTGAATCCTCAAATACTGAACAATAAGCAGGTGAGGATCCATTGTAATTTGCATTAAATTTGTCTGTATGGTAGGATTGAACTGACTACATATTTCTTTATATAAACTGGATAATTTTGTTTTTTAAAGATGAGATCAGTGCTATATAAAAAAAACTGTGTAACAAAAATATACAGATTGTTGTATATACAGATATACAAACATACAGATCTTTATTTATATGGATAAATAAAGACACACCTGAAGTCCACAATTGGGTACCTAATAAATTAAAGGCATTGGTGGTCTAGCACATGAAATAATAATTTAATACACGGAACTTTGTGGTTTTGTGATGAAAATGGAAACATCTCCAACCTTTAAAGGAATTCAAAACTTTCATCTTGTGCAAAAACTTTTAACTTAAAATAAGAAAAACAACAAAATTTGTTCCACAGTTAAAAAAAAAAAAACTAATTAAAAATAATTAACGATTTATATCCAGAAAATATGCACCAAATGAGATCAAACTGTAAAAAAAGGACACCAATGAAGAAGTCCAACATGAGATAAATTGGAAACATTCAGCTGATGTTAAAGTGACGTGATGTCATCAGAATAGCGCCCATAAATAAACACACGTGTTCCACACTCAGACATCAACATGCAAACATCATTTGATAGCTGTGCTCCGCCATAACTCTGACCCGCTGTCCTCCCTGTTTACTGCCTCAGTCAACTGAAGTTTGATTAAATCCCCTAAAGCCCTTCTGGGCAAACAAGAATGAAAGAGTGCAGAGAGCAATAGTAGTGCCGGAGCTGAGGAGGTAAACAAATCTGGAGCAGGATAGAAGGGAAAACATGACGTTGTGAAATCGTCTGTGGGGCTACTAGTATCACGCTGTTGCTCCATCAGATCAGCGTGGATCAGCACAGTTACGTCACAGTGTTACACCGTTCTCTGCCAGCACCATCAAAACAAGTTGATCGACTTGTACTTACAAGGGCATAAAAAACAGATGATGTGAAAAGGAAAATCTTCAGTTTTTAATTGATATATTAAACTAATCTCCAGCTAACCGCCCGGAACGTTAGCTGGAGATAGGCACCAGCACCCCTCCCGACCCCACTGAGGGACAAGGGTGTTCAGAAAATGGATGGATGGATGGATATTAAACTAATTATCTGAATAATCCAAATAAGCAAAGACAATCGAAGAAAGAACAGCGCACTGTTTTGCAGTAGGAGAAGGAGAGCTGTTGTAGAAGAAAAAACAAAGGACCTCTGGTAACTCCTGACAAGGTAGAGAGATCCAAGCCACTGATGGGAGAAGAAACAATTGCTGAAAATAAGCCATAAGAAGTTCTGTTTGCAGCAACCAGTGTGGTGGCCCTGATTTGCATAACTTCATTTCAGCAGGAAACTGCTCAGTTTTGGCTGACTTATATCAAAGCATATTTATATGTTGCAATGGCCCAGTCAAAGTTCAGACCTTAATTCAATAAGACGTATGTTTTCAGATACATTCCATCCAACTTGATGGTGCCCATAAATCAGTTCCTAAGTCCATTCCCACTTTGTTTGAACCCCCTGTGTGCAGCTATGGTAAATCAGCACTTCAAAACAAAACGTGATCCAGTAAGTGAAGAGTACAGGCAGTTGTAAAGAAGTTTCCGTGTTGAAATCAGGCGGGAAGAAAAAAAGAAAAAGACACAAAGTATTCCTCTGCAGTAAAGAAAAGGATATAAAAGCATGTGCTGGAATGTTCCCTGTGTCTGCCTGTCTGTCTGCCATCGTGATTGTGCATCTGCCAGCAGAAGAGCTTTAATTATGAGGCCCAGGTTATGTGTGTGCACCCACACTCACACACCCATACACGCGCACACACACAGCGTCCCACATATCTCCAACACAGGCCTCACAGTTCCGCTGACTAACCAGTGGCACCAGACTTTGGCCTGCGGCTCCCTGATTCCAGTAAATGTCTTGTTATGCAACTCCTCACAAGTGTCACCCAGACTGAACTTGGAGCTTTCTGGGACTCTCCTTCCCTTAATCTTTAGCTCTTTGTTTTTGTACAAGGAATGGGAGCCCCTGGTGTAGCTGAAGGTTTGACAATGGCAGAAGAATATGGAGAGACAGCAAGGGAGGGGAGTGTCTGGTAACCTTTTAAAAAATTGAGTGTGACCTGCTTTATACTGAGGCTAAAAACTAGGAACGAAGAGGCAGACAGTGCAGGCAGGAAATGGGGAGGAGGGTAAGGAGAGCTCCTTCAGTTCTTTTTGCCTAAGAATCACAGCTGCCCCTCGTGTCTTGAGACAATGCCAAAGCTAGACTCCTTAAATGCTTCACAGGGGTTTGGTGTGTGTGCTTTTTGAGTGTTTGCGCGTCTGTGTGTGTGTGTGTGTGTGTGTGTGTGTGTGTGTGTTCTGAACCAGCTGAAACAAGACGACTGCTGTTCTATCTGACTTTCTGTCCCACTAAAACACTTTCAGGGAAGCTAACATTCTTAGAGTTGTGACAAAGTTCAACTAGCTTTGTGCTTACTCAGGATTATAACGCCTTCAGTCTCAGCTTCTGGTTGACTTTAAGCCATATTTCAGAGGTTTATATGGCAAACATTCCAGCATTAAACAGATTTCTGTATCCTTGCTCAGAAACAATAAAGAGTTAAACTGTAGCCTGTAAGAGATTTACTTAACTGCCTCTATTCAACTGAAGAATGTTCATCATTCCTCGCTTTGAGGGAAATTTTTTAAAGGGTTTTATTTCTAAGGCTGACAATATTAGAAAAACACATAGATACTAGAGATGTGCCGATCAGGTTTTTTCCTGCCGATACCAATACCGGTCACCCATGAGGGCCGATCACCGATACCGATTACCGATAACATAATTATTATTATTATTATTATTA
>NW_006800238.1:772431-781291 GCF_000485575.1 Poecilia formosa
TTCATCATTCCTCGCTTTGAGGGAAATGTTTTAAAGGGTTTTATTTCTAAGGCTGACAATATTAGAAAAACACATAGATACATTATCATTGTTCAAATATTGTTAATTTGGGACAATTTACATTGAAATTAATCCAAAGTAAATCTAGTTTATGCCTCCCATTTCATGGCTAGTAGGACTGAAGTCTACTCCTCTCCATTAAAACTTACTCTGTACCATTTACTCCATTACTCTGGATTATTAAATGTTGAGAAGACAAATGCTATTCTGATATTCATTTCATAAAAGCTTGGTTGTTCACTTCTTTTGAGCTCCTTCCTGCTTTCTCAGAATTTGAGAGGACTTGTTCATGTTCTACATGTACAAAGACTGGCCTGTTTTAAAGCAAACTTTGATTATGTTTGATAAAATCTCAGCAGATTAAGTAACTCTTATCAATAGTTTTTTTAGAAATTAAACAAAGCATCAATTGACAGACCCACGGTGAAGCCCAGGGATGATCCAGCCAATTTGAAGCTGAGCAATTACAACATGATTCAGTTCAACTCTGAGTAATTTCCAATGAAAAATTTGTTGCATAATGCAATCATTTCTTTTAAGCGGGATGTTTAATTGTGTTCCACAGATTGCACAACTGCATTTGGATGTCAAAGGTAAGATAAAAATGCAGAAACAAGCAACTGGCAGTGTGATGTAAGTAACCAGCAAAACCCAATAATGAGAGGCTGGATTCAGTTTTTACCCATTACTGGTTGAAATGTTTAATTTGCCGGTTCATAATTTTTGTACGGGGACAGGAAGTGATAAAATGAAAAGTTTGATATTTGAATAAAACTATCAACTTATGATGCCATCCTGTGTCATTTGTCTGACTTAAAAGAAAAATATATCTTTAAATCATTTCAGTTGCCATTCGCTTCTACGGTGTTGCAGGTGCTTGGAAATTATTCTGTTAAAAGGCTGGAGCAGAACCGTTCTCCTGTCAAAGTCAGTGTTTACAGTAAGACTGAGTGGGTTGGGAGTCAATAGGCGCATTGACATGGTAATGACCCTTGTGTCGCTTGCTGTACAATCTGCTCGGACCAATGTGTTTGTCCGCTGCTACAGTTTGTTTTGAGATCCGTGGGAGTATTTACCAGCGTAGGTTGAGGAATTTCAGGTCAAGAGAGCGCCGTGTACGGAGGAAACCTCTGACTGAACTCATCCTGATACTGACATCAAACGCACCTGAGCCATCAGGCTCCACCAGCTTAAAGCAAATATTTATCCTGCAGTGACGTAAAAGAAGTAAAAGAACACATTTTTGGCAGGTATGAATGCATGCATACCTCGTGTTATTTTAATGTGTGAACTTTATTTATTTCATTAATTCAATTCATAAAGTTAAACTAATACTGTACAGATTCTTTACACGCAGAATGGCAGAAGTCAAACACACATTTCTGTTAAGTTTTATGATAAAGGCGCCAACGATGCAGCACCAAATCGGTGCTCATGAAGCCCAGGTTTCTTAAATACCAGCCCGAGTCTTGTCTGCATTGTTGGTTCGTATGTCTCTAATCTTGCTCTAGACAATATGTATCAGAATCTCCATAGAGACCAGGTCAAGTGAACTTGCTGGCCAATCAAACACATTGATTCTGTGGTGACAAAGACAGGTATAAGCATTTTTGTTGTAGTTTGGAAAGTGTCAAAACCTTTTGGAAAAATAATATCAGCAATAAAGTTTGTGAGTAGAAGGAGACATGAAGCACCCTAAAATTTCATGTGTTAACTTTGGACTTGAGCTTTTCACACACACTTTTTCCTTCCACATAACCTTCCACTAATGTGATTGTACAGAGCTTACACCTGCCATTACATCTGTATAATACTCTTTCAACTTTGTGTAAGAAAAAATAATCAAAATTAACACAAAGAAATTCTTTCTTTGTGTTTATAATATCGAGTGCATCGATATTATAAATACATTTCACTTTTTGAACTGAATAACCAAAATAAGAGAATTTTTTTTTTAATTTCTGGAGCTGTCCTGCATTTCTGGCAATAATGCTTTACAAAGGGAAATAACTGATCATAAAATGTGCACAGATCTAAGACATGAAGAATGAGCTCAGCAAAAGCGCTTGGTGATGCATTGTTTTTGCCATCTGCTCTCTTTCCCGTCAGGTGGCATCCTGGGCTTGGGCCAGTGCCCAGACCAAGCTGATCCCACCTGACACAACTGTCCTCCAAATTCACACTGTCACAGACGGCCTGAGAAGTGTGGAGGCTGTCATGACTCAGCTTAGACTGGACCTACTGTGGAAGATTAGTGGGACTGTGAAATGAGCTCTGTACAATTGCAGAGCACAGAACCCTAATTAGATATTAATGAGAACTTTATGTGCTTTCTTTGCTAACAGTAGATAGTCACAGCAATAAACCATCCTCAAGTTAATCATAATTAATATCTGAAGGTGTTAAGGAAACCAAGCATTTTTTTCATATGCGGCCAGTGATCTCTACTGTAGCTCACATAGAAACCACTGCCAGCCAAAGACTTACTCAATCAGTGAATCAACACAAACCACATATTGTTTTCTGATTCAGTGATTTGTGTTCTGTTAAGGTAATTTGGTGTGAGTGTTTTGATCAAAATTACCGTTCCAGCATCTGCATTAACAGAATATGTGCCTGTAACTAATGAAATCAACATGCTTTTGAATTTCCAGTGAGTTATTTTGTCCCATTTGAGACAGAATGTGGGTAACAGATAAAAATTAGGATAGCAACAAGCCAAAACAATTAAGAAAAAAATGTTGCAGTATGAGAGACGAGACCAGAACTGACCACATTTTAGCTTGATTAACCGTAACCTCTGACCAGTCAATCATAAGCTCATTTTCTGGTTAGTCATTCCATCACACTAAGTAAGTGCTATCAAGTTTCAATGACAACAGTCTTCAAAGTAAAAGCTTCAACGACACAGCTGATTTCAGTGTATTGCAGCTAGGCGAAGGCTGTAAGTAAAGATGTTTCATTGTTTTATCCTTTTGAAATTCCAACCTTTGAACATGCAAGATTTGGAAACATTGATAACTTTTGGGAGCATCCGGCTAAGCTAAGGATCTAAATTATGTAGAATTTACAATTGGAGACTGCTGTTTTAGGAATGTTAGCCATGCTAATGACTACAACAATGCTAATGGTGCAAATGTGAATATAAGATGCCAACGCTAGTTCAAAATGGATAGTTCATAATAGCTTTGTCTTAAAACTGTTTCCCAGCATCTCTCTTCTCACACAGTAGACTGACTTTAAAGCTGCCACTACCAGAAAAATGTTTAAAAATATTTCTCAAACTGTTCTTATATTATAGTAGAACTTAGCTGATCGGAATAGAATTGGCCATTCAAAGTTTATCAAAAACTGATAGGAAATCTGACAAAATTTAAAGGGAAAAAATTAATTTAAACATTAATTATATTAATGTTAACTTTTGAGTTCAGGCTGCCTTATAACTGAGCTCCTGCTGAAGATACATTGTGTGACAAGCCCCCTGTGTGGAACTGAGCTCTATGAATAACTCCTCTCGGCAGTACTGAACGGTACTTTGCTTTCCAACAGTATTACTCAGTTTTACACACCCCCAACATGGCAAGAAAGGCGGCAAACCCAGGGGGTAGCCAAGCACCCCTCACTGGGCTGCCAGTCACACACAAACTGCTACATGGCTGCTGGAGCAACAGAGAGGAAAGCTGTTAATTTAGATGCAGAAGATCAGACAAAAAAACATGTTAGGATTCTATCAGTGTGACTCCGTCACATGCGTTATAAAATAAAAATTGACTGTTGCAAATCACCATGCTGGAGGCAATTAACCAAGCATTGATATTTTGTAACACTGTTTTGTTATAACAAAGTCACAAATGATCTCATTTTGCAGGACTCCAGAAATATAATGACCAATGGCTGAAAAACTGAAAGTGGGCTACCAACACCTTTCTTCCAGTCACCTTACTTCTGGTTTCCCACTATTATTATCAATTAAACATGGTTCCAAGCATTAATGCATTCCAAGGTTTTAAAACTCTACAGTTTCAAGACTGCACAAATATTCTGTCATAATGTTGCTACGGTTTAGATCTGCTTAAAGCTATGCCAGAGAAAGTCTTAGAGTGACCAGACCTTTCTCCTACCTGTTGCTGAACTCTGTGGGTCAGCTAGGGGAAAGAACATTGCTACATTTTTTTCCCTCACTTACAGGAAAAGCAGTTGAGTTGTTTGGGGACAAAAACAGCCATGACATATTCAAATCAACACAATAAATAAATGTTAATTATTGTCAATAAGTTATTTTATTTAAGCAGAAGTGGAAATAACTTTTTTTTTTCCTGTCTCCAATAATGGCGATTCAATCATTTTTTTGGTAGATTTTCTTTTTACATTTTGGAGCAAGTAACATTTTATTCTGAGGATCTCGTGCTGGTTGAGCTTTCAAAAGACAATCAATAAAAAATACAATAAAAATTTGAATGCAATGTAAGACAGTTATCAAACAAATTCTATAGGCAGGTAGTGTTTTTTCACTTTGTGGCTTAAATAATGATGCACCTTCTCAAGTAAAAGCAATGAATCCTGCTTACCACTTTGTGTTTGTGTTTAGCCCCCAAATAGTAAAAAAAAAAAAAAAGGACTGCGAGAACATTTTAGAGCAAAAATGCACAACCAGAATAAACAGTGGGTAACTGACTTCAGGTAAAGATCTACTTGAACAATATCAATCCCCCATTGCACCACATCTGTTCATTGACGGCTTTGTTTACTGAGAGTATTCCACTGCACTGGAAGGATTTTTCCACTTGTGGGACAACATCTGACAACTCAAATTGAATTTTAAAGCAGATTTACGAAAATCCTTGAGGTCAGAGAGATGAATATGAAGCAAAATGTTTGCAAAAAAGAAAGAAATACCTGCATGAAAACAGTGAAAATCCAAGTGAATCAGTATTGTTTATATCAATATGTGTCAGATTCAGCATCAGCACTAAAAAAATAATATTTTCTCCAATAACTGTGACTGACACATATGTCAAATTTCAGCACATGAGGTTGCTCAGATGGAGCAAGCCCAAACAATAAAGAAAAAAAAAACTACAACTGCTTCAAATTTCAACAACCCAGACACACAATAGAGGGCAGCCGTAGTAAATCTTTCAGTATTATGGGCTCACTATGATTTCCTGCTGGGAGAGCAGACTGTCATTAATTTATTGTCAGACATCAATGAAACTATGTGTCTCCAAACAATAAATAAATGAACGAAAGATTTTCGCCCCTCGATAGTCCTCAGTAGGCGTGCTTTCTTTCACACCACATCAGAAATTTTGAATCTACTCTTGTGTAATGTTTTGGGACAGTTTCTAGGACACATGATCGGCTCCAGTGTCTCCTTACGACATAGCCGCTTAAACTCAGCTGCACTGGAGTTCCTCAGTCCAATGTGAAAACCTGTGATTCAGCCTGAAAATTTACAACATTTTCGCAGGACAAAAAAAAAAAAAAAACAGAGGAGAGCTGCCTCAGCAGTACAGTCAGGGCTCAAGTATTTTATGATTACCATGTTTAAAAGATCAATACGCCATACTGGAAGAAGAAAAAAAAAATTCCTGTTGAGTCAGGAGACTCACATAAGTCACATTCTGCAGTAAGAAGTCAGATGACTGTTTAAGGTGATGGTAGTAACAGACAAGTTTGCGAAATTATAATGCACTGGTTGTAAGACATGGTACAATTAACAATGCCATTGGCATTTAAATGTTCTTGCATGCTTTTTCAGTTTAGACCATTGAAAAAGCAATGGTCTACGCTTAATCGTGAGGTGAAATTATGAGGTGAAGATGTACTAATCGGTCAGCTGGGGATCGGCTCAAGCCAATTTTTCTCTTGACTAGCTCTAATTTTTATATGACAGCATGTACTTTTTGAGTTTAAGAAATATTAAAAATTTTAGGGACATGCAGTATGCTTGGAGCATATTGTTTTCTCTTTTTTATGTTACAGTCTGTATAAGAGAAAAAAACCCCCAGAAGTTTCTAAAATGAAAATTGACAGGTCAGACAAGATCAACTAGGAAAATCCTGATGAATGAATCATTTGTGACAATGTAGACCAAAAGATAACATGCCAGTAACAACGACAAAACAATGGAAATATAAAAGCAAACAACTCTAAAACAAAGGCTACAAAATAAATGCCTTGTCTATCAAGCGCCACAGAGAAGCCAAATCTCCCCAGAGGGGATATTACAGTTATACCACATGAGATAAAAACAGCATAAAACACAATGAAGTCCATAAAAGCCCACTGTGAAATACCACAGACACATAAAATTCCCCAGTGGATAACGTTGTACAGAAACTGGCACAGGCAGTAGTTCTATCGAGCATAGGCAGCTTGAAGACGGACCAATCAATAGGCAAGAAATTGGCCAATCTTCACTTGACTGGCACTGATCGGTGCCGATCATTGTTTCCAAAACAGTAAAAACAAAGAACTTCATACCATTTTCAGTCCCTAGATGCATCAACTAACGACATGTTTTGTTGCATAAATATCATTTTTGTGGAGACTATTCTTGGCAGCACATTTTTCTTTCTCCCGTTTTATTGATCATAGTCATTGAATTTAAAAAAAAAAAAAAATCAAAACCGAAACTAGCAGGTCAAAGTTTTGTCAGCTTTATTGACTAAAAATGTTTGACCTAGCCAGACTTGTTTTGTGGACAATTAAAACCACATGCAGAATGACTAAAACTACAGCAGAAATGAGTGACATTTATGCTCTTAAATAAAAACTAAATTATAAAAATATTGGAAGGATCCATATTTAATTTCAGTTTGAGGAACGGTGGGATAGATTGTTTGTGTGGCAAGATATAAGTTTACTTCTATTGCATTCTCAAATAAATATTGATGTAAAAAAATATATGTTCTGATAAAAGTGAACTAAAAAGTATTTGACTATAGCTTTACACTATTGTCAACTGACTAAATTGTGACTAAAATTAAATTACACTTTAGTTAAAAGACTGTGACAAACCCCAATTTAACAACTTCTTCAAAGAAAATCGGTAATAGGTATCAGTCAGGAAAAAATCTATGATCGGTGCATCGTCCACAGTAAACTCCAAGAAGCAAGTATGAAAACAGTCAGACATACCTTCCAGCCTGCAGAGCTGTTGCTGTCTCCCTTGTCCTTGAAGTAAGGCACACTTTTCACCATCCAGTCATAAATCTGAGACAGCGTTAGTCTGTTCTCTGGAGAACTTTCAATAGCTTTGGTTATGAGGTCTGCATATGACATATTCCCCCATGCGTTCCGCCGAGAGGAGCTGCTCTTCCTCTGTGCAGCGGCTGCAGCCGCTGCTGCGGCTGCCGAAGGTGAAGAGCCCACCGGGGTGGAGAGCAGAGGCACCTGCTGCTGCTGCTGCTGATGTGGGAGTTGCGGGTTTGGGTGCTGCTGCTGCTGCTGATGCTGGTGATGATGTTGCTGTTGGGCTTGCTGGTGGACGCAGTTTTCCTGACACTGAAACTCGTTGCACAGGATGACCGGCTTCTGCTCCGTGAAGTCTTCATTCTCCTCCAGCAGGCTCAGATTGTTGATGAACTCCGCATTGCCAACGCCGGGCTCCTGCTTCACGGACGGCACCGGCGACGAGGTGTTCGAGTCTCCAGGGTTGATGAACTCCGGCCGGGGCAGTGGCCAAGTGCACGACCGGGGCCGCGAAAGGGGCTCGAAATCCGGGTCGATTTCCACCAGGTGTGGCTGCTGGGCCGCTTCCGCCATGGTGTCGAGAGGTGACCGAGTGTTCTTACAATGTCATATAAGTGTGACACCTTTTAAATAAGTCAAAACTTACGTCTCTGAAATGTTAAGAAACTCAAGAAAAGTCTCAGTGCTCCGCCTGGGCGCAAAATCCTCACTGGAAGTTACATCCCAAGCCGGTGGAAATGTGAAGCAGTTTAAAAAAAGTCTGCGACTGAGTGGTCTTTCAAGGGGGCTAAAGTTGAGTTGGTGGGACGGGTCTGCTGGAGCGCTGGTTTGTTTATGTTGTCCAGTCGTGGTGATGTTCCGTCTGATGTCCCGCACAGCCTGTTGACTCTGTGTTGTAGAGCATGTGAGGAGGACTTACTGGAAGTCTCATTTGTCAACTGATACCACCCACATTTGACTGACAGCCCTGAGCCACCAATGAATGTCATTTTAAAAGCTGCTCTGGTTTTATTCAGAGAGGGACCACAAATACAGTTAGTTCTCAGATACTCTTCCAAAGTACTTTTTAATGTCAGTTTAATCGACTGTCTCTAAAGTAATCTGGTTTCTACAACAGTTCTTGTTGTTAATTTCTCCCCCGCCCACTAGAATTATATTATATTATATTATATTATATTATATTATATTATATTATATTATATTATTTAAAAGTTTGACTATTTCAGTAACACACAAAGACATTTCATTACACCTTTTTTTCTGTTAAATACTATAAGAATAGAGTTTTCAAAAGGTACTTTCAGGCTGACAAATGAGCTTCATTGGAAAACATATTCTAATTTATTGAACATGATTGAAAAAAACAAAAAAATAAAAAAATATACATATATATATAAAAAAAAAAAAATTCCCTTCTCACCCTCCGTGGGTGGTTTCTTTCATCCTCTGAGCTCGGGTCCTCTACCAGAGGCCTGGGAGCTTGAGGGTTCTGCGCAGTATCTTGGCTGTGCCTAGAACTGCACATTTCTGGACTGAGATGTCTGATGTTGTTCCTGGGATCTGTTTGCTCCAGTGTTCCATATATATATATATATATATATAT
>NW_006800238.1:781509-801722 GCF_000485575.1 Poecilia formosa
TTATATATTTTTATATATTTGTCTTTCTCTCTTTCTCTCTCCATCTCTCTCTAGAATTTTTATTTTTATTTTTTCCACCGACATTTAGACTGTGAGTTCAAGGTGGAGCAGATGAAATCAATTATTGGAAATTTAAAAATAAACTTTTGGTTTTCAAATAAAAATTAGGCTAGTTATATTTTCCATGGTGCAATATTTTAGGTTAAAAAAAAAGTAAAAAAAAAAAAAAAAAAAGAAGAATCAAATCAATGTTTCTGATTAGTTGGTTGATCCATTCAAGCTGACTGGAGGAATTTTTTCCTCCAGTCAGCAAGATGAAGCAAGATGTAGCTAAAGTTGAAGGAAGAAAGTCTGCAAAACTATTTATCCAACAGCAGAGGTTACCTTTCAACAGGTCATACAGTCATAGCTGTCATAGTATAGTATGGCCATGGCAATATCCAGACCTAAACCCTCTTAAACATCTGTGGCAAGATTTTATCATTGCTATTCAGAAATGCTCTTTATTCAGTCTGGAAACATTTTTGCCTAAGTTAAAACAAACAAACAAACCAACAAAAAAGAGAAAAAACAATGGAAGCTTTTAAATGGTAGATAAAAACAATTATCAGGCAACATGTTAGCTGAGCCCCCATAATGATCAAGAGCAAGAAATGTTAAGAGGGTATGTTCTAAATGGATCAAAAGTGCAGTGCAGTTGTGATGCACATAATGATTCATCAAAAAAGCCCCTTTTGCAACATCTGGATAACATAACATCTTTTTGATCTCTCTCTTTCTCTGTTTCTCTCTCTCTCTCTCTATCTCCTTCTCTCTCTCTCTCTCTCTCTCTCACTTTCTCTCTCTCTCTGTCTGCTTCTCCCATTCTCTCTCTCTTTTTTCTTTCTCTCTCCATCTCTCCCTAGAATAGAATAGAATAGAATTGTACCTTATTGCACAAAGAAATTAGGATGACCCATTATTTCACTGGATCTCAGAAAATGATGGATTCAAACATCCAAACACAATGAAAAATCTTAAACGAGAAGGAGCAGCAAAAAAAAAGAAAGAAAAAAGATTTATTATGCAACTATGGATTTTTGCTAGATTTGCATTCTATTCCTCCCCTTATGAATCACAGCATCAGCACAGTAACTTACTCCTAAAAAAAAATATATATATTCCTAAATAAGGATAAATTCAAGTAATTTCGTCTACCCTGATTTTGCATTAAAATGCTCAATAGATGGATGGATGGATGGATGGATGGATGGATGGATGGATGGATAGATAGATAGATAGATAGATAGATAGATAGATAGATAGATAGATAGATAGATAGATAGATAGATAGATAGATAGATAGATAGATAGATAGATAGAAATTTCAAGACATCCGTGGAGTCTGCTGACATCTTGTGGATAATAGTAGGTATTACAAGCTCAACCGTGTTCGAATAACCTACTCTGTCACTACAGGGTTTAGTAGATTTTATTTCGGTCATTCTGAGTTTGAGGCTTTACGAGAATACATAAATAGAAAACATATACTAACTTTCTATTCCGAACCTTTGTAGTCATGTCTAAATTGATTCCATGTTTCTTACAGAGAGCGTCTCATTTTTGTCTTCTGTCATTGATGTAAGTCTTGACGCGCTTACGTCAGGTGTGCGCCACATCTTCAGGGCTCAAAGGAGACGGAAGTTCAGCACAGGAGCACCGACGTTAGCTCGTTTCTTCGGGCTGTGTGTGAGAGCTCTGTTATCCTTTCCTGGAAATTGGGGTGAGCAGTTTTACCTGAGGGGTTCTTGTAGGGACAAAAAGTAAAGTAACGCTTCGACGAACAAATAACACCGTCTTACCTGTCATACTCTAAATCCTAGATAAGGGGACTACAGAAAAGGTGTGTGAAATATAAAATAAAGGTATATAATTAATTCTCCTCCTTTTAGCGGGTGTCAAGCTTTTCTTTTTCTGCTCTAAAGTTACATGGATTTTGGGGTTTGTGACTCTTATTTATGAATTAAAAAAAATTGACCCTCAGCTTTGCTTATATGTACACAGGCTTCATCATCATGTCTCCACATCCTGTAATACAGGCACTCATTGACTTTTCAGCAGGAGCAGCAGGTGAGTTCATTATTTTCTTAAACCTTCATTCTGTTAATTAAAGGTATATCAGTCAAATTAGACTACATATTCATGTTTTTTTAAGGATCAGGGCTGCAGAGATCTACAGTTGGGTGATAGAATGGTAATTTTGGCCACTACAAGTCTGGCTTTTATGATATAGCTGCAAGAAAAAGCACTTGTTGAAAGAAACCAATGAGCTTTCATTTGGAGTTTTCTACAAGTCACTACAAAGAGGAATGGGGAAAATCTCGGTCCCTAATCACAGTGAAAGGTGGTTCTACAATGTATTTACTCAGGAGAGCTGGATACAAATGTGTGCCACACACACTTTTCAGATCTTTATTTGCCAAGACATGTTGTGTGTTGATCTGTAATATAGAAGTCCAGTATAATACAACTGCACTTGAAAATGTCCTAGCCATATTTATGCATACTCTAATGGTGAAGTAGAAAATGTTTGTTCTGCTTTGTAAAACTAAAACTGTCCTACTTTAGGTGGTACAGCCTGCGTGCTAAGTGGTCAGCCATTTGACACCATCAAGGTGAAGATGCAGACGTTTCCCAGCATGTACCGTGGCTTCATCCACTGCTTCATTTCAACTTTCAAACAGGTGGGACTTGGTGGTCTCTACAAAGGCGCCACACCAGCCCTCCTGGCCAACATCAGCGAGAATGCGGTTCTGTTCTTGAGTTATGGCCTCTGCCAGGACGCTGTCCGTCTTTTGTTAAGGATGGACAAAGGAGCAGAGCTCAGGTTTGATACTGATTAGGATTTCTGTTTCTTTTATTGCAACTAAAAGTTTCACTGTGGAGATTTGTTCATCTGTTAGGCCACCACATAAATGATTTGTAAAGTTTTAAAATCTGTGCATTTTGCAGATCTCTTTGAAGAAGTACTAGTATTTGTTAAGACATTAGGTACACAATATTTCAGATAATTTTGTCTAGAAGACTAGTTCCGCTTTGTAGTTCTGCTTATTCCTTTATTCTTCCAAAAGTAAGGAAGAATCCTTTCCTCCTCTATTTTGGAAGAAAGTATTCTTCTTGAAATCTAGAACATTCTTAACAACCATGTACAGTTTTTGAATAAACCTAGATAATGAGTTAGAAAAACCTTTTAATTTTTCTTTGGCATTAATGAAGTATTTTTGAACTAATTACAACCCCCCTCCCCCCCAAAAAAAAAAACAAACAAAAAACCTCTTAATTAAAGTTGACTCTTATTACCTAACACACACAACAATATAAACATGAAATCTTGATTATTCTGTGCAGATTCATAGCAATCATTTCAACCGTAGCATCAACATTAGTACCATTGTGTCTGAGGACTGTCACTCATCTTCATTCATTGAAACATTTTCTGTTTGTGTTCAGTGATGTCCACAAAGCTTCTGCAGGGTCTTTAGCTTCCATCTTCTCCTCCATGGCCATTTGCCCCACAGAGCTGGTGAAATGTCGCCTACAGGCTATGCATGAAATGGAGGAGACCGGAAAGGTTGCGAAAGGACAGCGAAGGTCCGTTTCATCAGAGATGTTGCAATAAACAAAACATTTTCAGTTTCAGCTGACTTCACCTTTCCTTTTTGTATTTGTGGGGGACATTAGCACCGTCTGGTCTGTGGTTAAGACTGTGCTGAGGACAAATGGTCCTTTGGGTTTCTACCAGGGACTCACCTCAACCATTGTCAGGGAGATACCTGGTTACTTCTGCTTCTTTGGTGCCTACGAAGTATGTCGGACTACATTTGCACACCATATGGGGACAGACAAAGACAGTATAGGTAGGTTCATTTAATTTTATTTTTGATGCCTGTGCTTCAAAAATAAAGCACAGGCAGCTACCCTGCAAACTTACATCTTTGTTTGCAGGCATTCTTCCACTTATGTTCAGCGGTGGATTTGGAGGGGCTTGTCTTTGGCTAGTGGTCTATCCAATAGACTGTGTGAAGTCTAGGATCCAAGTCTACTCTTTAGCAGGGAGGCAAGAGGGTTTCATGAAGACCTTCATGGGTATTATACGCACTGAGGGTAAGCTTTGAGGATGCAATGTTTGCCCACTTACAAATGCAGTTACCAGTTGTAGGATACTGGGCATGGCTGATAGCTATTACAGCAAATCACCAATAGAGACATCATCACACGCTTCTCTTGAAGTTAAGGAGATACTGTATGACAAATGCAGTCAGTTGTTGTAGTCTAAAATATCAAGAGGTAAAATTAAGCCCTAAAACACTGAGAACCACAAACATTTAACAGTAATGCTAATCATTTTGCATTTACAGCTTTGCTAATATAGCAGATGTTTGTGGCATTTTTCAATATATTTTCAAATATTAATGTGCAGAATGTCAGGAATGCATGTTATCCTAAACACTAACTTAACTTAATTGTGCTAGCTAACAGCAAAGCTAACTTACAGGCTAAATGACTGATGAAACTCATTTCAAACACTTCCTGGAGTTATGAGGATACTATCTCACTGTAAGAGTATTGTACAGGTTTTATTGTTTGTCGGACAATTTAAAACTTTTGCATTTCATAGCCACTGTTTGACTGTTTCTCCCTTACAGGTTTCACTGCTCTGTACTCTGGTTTGACTCCTACCATGATCCGGACCTTCCCTGCCAACGGAGCGCTCTTCCTAGCTTATGAGTTCAGCCGTAAATTTATGATGGACACAGTGGGTGCCTGATAGGAATGATACAAATAATTTTAAATAAAGTTTTAAAACAAATATTCATGTCATGACTTCGTATTTTTTACTTGGTATGAACATGTAAAAAAAAAAAAAATCATCTAATCAATAGACAATTAGAACAAGTGCAATAATTGTCTAGCTGTAGCAAAACTGAAGGATCAAAGTGACTGAACAGTTAAACTCTTCTGCTTTCATAAAATGTCAAAACTCTACAAATGTACCCTCCTCTAATGGAATACTTGCATAGACCTAATCTTACTTGCAAACTATGAAAAGTTCTAATGGAAAATGGCATGCTTTTGAAACAGGGAAAATATCTTGCATTGTGCAGAGCCTAAAAATGATGTTTTTTGTTTAAAAGTACATCTTTGTGTAGCCTTCTCAAGTTATATTTGGAAAAATCTTGGAAAAAGGCAGCCATTTGGTTAAATAACCATCAACAAGTGTTAGCGGCTCATCAAAACCTGGAGTTGTGTCATTTAGCTGATTTTTAAAATGATGTCTAAGATTAACATCATTGGCGATCTTGCCATAACGACATATCTATAGTATTCAAAGTCCATTCTGCATGAAGGAAGAAGGATTTTTATAAATTGAAAATCATTTATCATTCATTCCAGGAGTAGAAATCACAAAGGTTGTTGTGCAGTGCTCAAAGAAATTTCAAAAGAGACTCAAACTCTGTTTCAGAGTAGTTTGGCTACTACATGGCTGAGGCCTGTAGTTTGCCTACAGGCCTCAGCCATGTTGAAGGTCATAACATAACAGTAAAATGAAAAAAAAAAAAAAAACTGAACTAGCGTGGCTTGTTTAGCAGGTTTGTCAGGATAAAACCATGTCCATCTTCTTGACTGCTTTTAGATATGGATGACACCAAAGTGAAGATGTGCCGATAATGCACAGTACAATGTTTACAGACAATAAAAGCGAAGACAGGATACTGGCAAAAAAAAAAACTTAATTGTTGGTTTGGACTTGTTTCACAACCACAGGTCATCAGCGTCTTGAAGATTTTGAATTTACTATATTTTATTTTAAATTAAAATAATGCGAAGTCTTTATTGTTTAGTAAAATATTACTGTTTGGGGCGGTAAGAGGGTTATACATTTAAAGACAAAATATAATAATTTGAGAACCTTGTTTATGTATTAAAGTGAATCAGTAAATGTAACATAATCAGCCCAAGGTAACCAAGTGGCATGCTTAGCGTCAACGGGTTTTATTGAATTTCCCATTCAAGCCTTCTTACTTTCTCTGTGAACAATATGAATGTGGTTATCACACCCCTCATGTTGTGAAAAGGCTGTATTTCCTTTTTGCAGTCGATGAAAAAGACATTAGCGAGAAAGTAATAAACCTCTGTAAGTGATTTCTGTGGAAGGACTTAATTTTTTTCTCGCTAAAGTGAAACGAGAGAATCGACACGTTGTCTCACCACATAAAGCCTCATGTTTCAGGACTTTATTATTTATTCATCACCTGCAGTCAACAAGCGACAAACTCCTGCTAGGGCAAGAAGATGATAGGATACCAAGAGGTCTGAATTTGGAGTTCTCAACTGCGGGAGGCATGCAAAGGCTGGATGCACTGTGGTTCGGGTTACCACAGCAATAGATTTGTATAAGGCAGGATAAGAGAAATGGATAGACCACACCCCACAGACAGAGGAGGGAAGTAAACAAGAGTGCTGCTGCAGCTCCAAGCGCCAGACTCTTCTCCAATGATCTCAACAACATCCAGCACAGTGGAGATGGTTACTCCACGCAAACTTCAGATCAGTGAAGAAAATGTTGAAGGTAAGTGCTTTTTTAAGATCTTATCATGTTGTAGGTTTGAAATGTTCATTAACTCCAAATGAGTCCTAATGAGGGGGATACAATGAATTATTATTCTGAGGCAAAACGTCTGCTTTTAGTATTTTATTGTATTAAACTTTTTTAAAGTATTTTTTTACATTGTAGTAGATGTTATTATTAAACTAATAAATATGGGTTTTGAAGACTAGTATTCTAGATCACCATTCATTGGCTGCCATATTTCTCACTTGCTCTACCCTCACTGACTGAAGTGATTTATTTCTTTTCATCTATAATCCAAATTAATATTCTGTGTTGAAAATTTAGCTTGGATAAATATGTAAATTTTTCCAGTTATGATTGCACAGGAATTTTAAATTAAACTATGGAAGTACAATTGTATACAGCACCTTTATGAGTTGAGCATACAAAGTGCTGTGGTTGAGAGAATAAAACTCACTAAACACAAAAAAAAAAATCACTAAAATTGGTTAAATAAATGCAGTTAAAACTGTTTATGGCCTAGTCAAGTCAATTTGATCAATTAAACAAGTCCAACCCAGTCTTAATTAGCACATTACCTGTAAAATCAAGAAAGCATTTGACTAAACCCTGTATGACAACATGAAGTAGTCCTCAAGATATCAAAAAGCAACATGTATGTACCTAGATCTTAAGAAATTCAAAAGAGATGAGAAACAGATCCTCCTTGGTGTTACTAGAAATCATTTACAATGATGTATCAGTTGGTTTGCGAAACATGTCTTGATTCAGACAACCTTTAGGTCTACATGGTTTCCCTGTGAGATTAATTACATCATTAGTTACAAATGAGATGTGTGAATTTACTGCAGCCCTTACCTGACAGCAAGGATGTTCTGTGTTCTCCCACTGGATTGTACTACTTTCTAATCCACCATCAACAATCTGACAACAGGAGACGTGTATTTTCATGGCTTATTTAACAGAACCTAACTTTAATGAAGCAGACGCTTCCCATTGTACTTTGAACTTCTGTCTCTTCACAGATAAAAATGTGGGGAGGTTGGGATGTGTTGGTTGGCTGCTGGTAATTATATCCCTCCTATTTATAGCGCTAACCTTCCCAATCACATTGTTTCTGTGTGTCAAGGTAAGAAAATGTTCTTATTCGTTGCTGATCAGGCTGCATGCAACAGACCAATACAGTGGAGGGTAATTGTGAACTGGAAGGGAAATAATACATACATGTCTTCCATTTTATTTTTACAAAAAATAAAAACCTTAGTGTGGCATGCATTTGTTTTTAGAGCCCTTTACTTGAATACCCCTAAATAAAATCTGGTGCAACCAGATAATCCTATCTTCTCGGAGGATTTTTAGATCAATTCAGTGAACAAAGTGTATAAGGAAGAGCAAACGGGGCAAACAGGACACCATTGTTCAGAGGTTTAGAGCAGGATTAGGTCATAGAACATCATGTAAAAACCTAAAGTGACAAGTCAAACAAGGAGAGCATTTACCAGAAAAGAAACCAAGAGGGTCATCTCTAGAGGAGATGTGTTGATTAACAACTCAGGTTCATGAAAACAAATCCAGCCTTTACAAAACAGTGGAAAGACGAAAACGATTGCTGAAAGATGAAGACGAAGAACTTTGGCCTAAATAATAATAAAGAACTTTATACACTATTCACAGTGAAAATGTTGTGGCAGCATTAATGAAAGATGGATGGAGCTAAATACGGTATAAAATGCGTACTTTTTATTGCAATCTGACAAAAATGTGAAAAAAAGTCTAAGGAATGTGAATGCTTCTGGAAGACACCCAAGAAGTGAAAACTTTTCCCGGAATGATTTTGCTCTCAACATTGTTTGCTTTCATTGGTGTCCAGATAGTAAAGGAGTATGAGCGAGCGGTCATTTTCAGACTTGGGCGAATCGCTGATCGGAAACCTAAAGGACCAGGTTTGTGGTTTTACATGATGGATTGTACACACCATATCATCTCAGAAACTGATTTTCAGAAAAAAGTTGAGCTTGGAACTGATGCAGTCTCATGTTTCTCTCTTCCTAGGCCTATTTTTTGTTTTGCCCTGCACTGATAACTTTGTGAAAGTTGATCTAAGGACTGTGTCTTTTGATATTCCTCCACAAGAGGTGCGTTTTCCTTTTGTACATAAAATGTAAAGCCAGGACGTGTTTCCAATAAACCTTCCAATGTACTGTTCATTTGTGTCTTTCACAGATCCTGACCAAAGACTCGGTCACCGTGTCCGTGGATGGAGTTGTCTACTTCCGCATTCACTGTCCCATCTCAGCTGTGGCCAACGTGTCCAACGCACACTCATCAACACGGCTGCTTGCTCAAACCACTCTGAGGAATGTTCTTGGCACCAAAAACCTTGCAGAACTTCTGTCTGACAGAGAAGGAATTTCAGTGAGCATGCAGGTTAGAGCAAACACTGAGTCAAACGGTCAATTGTGCTGAAATGAAATACAATCCCATGGAAACATAGTGATTGTCTCAGCAATGTCTAACTGTAAGATTTGCTATGACTGACCAACATAAAATAATAATTGTGAGGTGTAAGAAAAATGATATAATGAAGGGCTTTCAAAATTTTGTACAAATCTAAATTCATTTTCCATGTTTGCTGTAATCTCAACATAGCTTGTGGCAAACTGCAAAGGGGGAATTCTTTCTTTACACTATTTATTTTTTATTTGTAAAACCCGTGAATTGTTTTCCTTCCACTTCATAACTATTCACTGCTATGAGTTTGTCGACCACTAAAATCTCAGAAGAGGGAAATATTTTGTAGTTGCCTGAGAAAATGTCAAAAAAAAATGTATTGAATGCTAACATTTGCGAGTATGTATGCAGTTTGTAGCAGCCTTACAAATATCTTTACTGAAAATATTTTGAATAATTTATTCTGAGTTTGCAGTACTTCTGAAATGAAGCTGAAGGAGTGTTTGTTCTTATACAGGAGGCCCTGGATGAAGCCACCGACCCATGGGGGATCAAGGTGGAGCGCGTGGAGATCAAGGATGTGAAGCTGCCTCAGCAGCTGCAGAGAGCCATGGCTGCAGAGGCGGAGGCCAGTCGGGAGGCCAGGGCTAAAGTGAGAGCAGTAGTGGAAGGATTTGCTTTCCACATCACACTCTACATAACTAAAAATAAAAATTGGAGGCAATGTTTGCAAGACTGATCATTGTTTGTGTCTGTTTCAGATCATTGCTGCAGAAGGTGAGATGAACGCTTCCCGGGCTCTGAAAGAAGCAGCTCTAGTCATCGGTGAAGCCCCGTCTGCTCTCCAGCTGCGATACCTGCAGACTCTCAATGCCATCGCCGCGGAGAAGAACTCCACCATCATCTTCCCTCTGCCCATAGACATGATGCAGGGTTTCATGCAGAAAAAGTGATGAACCCTGTAGTCTGCGCAATTATTTTCATCCCAAAGTAAGTTTGCATGTTTCAAATAGGGAGGAAAAAGAGCTACTCGCTAATGCAAATACAAACCAAACACTGTTTTTGTGTACTTATTATGCTTATTGTGATTTAATAATTAAATACAAAGTGCAACATACACAGCCATAGCCTCTCGTTATTAACCTCAGCTAAGTTACAGTTTCAGTAGAGGAGGGCGAATGAAGTAGGCAAGAAACAAAGACAATTCACAGCAAACTTATAACGACATGCTTTCATGGAGACTTCTCTGGAGTATCTGATTACAATCATTTTTAACAACAATCCACAGAAGTAACGACATCCATGTGATGCAGCGACCTCTCTCTGATATTGCATGTAAACTGTAAACAAAAGCTTTTACTCTTATTCATTCAGTAAATGTGTACAAGACGGTGTCCACAGGACACAGAGGCAATCAGTGCAATTGGAGTACCTGATGTAGAGAAAGGCAACTTCCACTGTCGAAACACAGCAAATCCTCTTCCCAATAAACGTAACTATTTTATCTACTGTTAAACGCAGCTACAGCCAAATACCTGCTTTAAACAGGTTTACACACTTTACGATAGATGAAATGTATAAATTAAATACTGTGATGCTTAAAGCTGCAGTAGGGAGCTTTTATGTTATTTTTTTTTACATACTTGTTAAAACTGTCACATGACAGTATAACATGAGACTGATAATCCGGGAAACAATTGAGCTCCTCCGTTTCCTCCCTGTGGTCCTGCAGCCATCTGCAGTAATACACCGCTTCCAGTCAGAAACAACCAATCAGAGCCAAGACGAGGGTCTTAATTCTGTCAATCATGCTCATGTATGCACTGCTCAATGGGAAACAACTTACTGTTGCAGAAAGAACATTCATTTGTTGTCATCAGTGGCCATGCTAACCAGCCTTAGCTTTCATGGCAGGCTCCAGTGTGATGAACTGGCTGAGAGCAAGGGGAGCGCGTGAGCCGCATATACACAAGGGTGATTGACAGTGGTAAGACCCTTCTCCTGGTTCTGATTGGTTGTTTCTGACTCAGTGGTGTATTTCTGCAGATGGCAGTAGGACAGCAGGGAGAAGGCAAAGAAGCTCAATTTTTCACAGATAGGATTTACTGTAATGGCAGTTTTAATATACATGTAAAAAAAACATATTGTTTCTAAATGTTAAACACTGCAACTTTAAGTAGTGATTTTTTTCTTAGACCTTTTTTGTAATATTTCTACCTACTGCTAACATCTAAATGCCTGTGTAAGAGAAATGTTTAGCAAGACAGATTTCTGATGGCTGGTTGCCGTATGTAAACATGAACAAATAAAATAAATGAAATTTAAATAAAATAAAAACCATGGCAGTTGCTTCCCTTTGATGACTTATACATTTTCTCAAATCCTGAGCTTAATCCAAACAATGAAAAATGAGGTAAGATTGCATCAGACGTTCATTTCTTGCTCCTAAGTGACTCAGGAAATGTTGCAAAACCGGAACACAAGCTGCAGATATGATGGAGAGACTTCATAATTAGTTTAACTGTTCGAACTGTACATACGGAAATATGAAGAACATGGAACAGAGCGCTGCAAAAGGATTCATACCTCTTAAACTTTTCAACAATTTATCACGTTGCAACCACAAACTTAAATGTTTGTTATTAGGACTGTATATGATAAACCAAATTAAAGTAGTGCATAATTGTAAAATAAAAGGAAATTGGTAGTTCACAAATAATAATCAAAAAAAGACTTCTGAAGTTAATATGTGATTTAATCCCATCTAAATACAGGTAGTTGGGTATTAAAGTTAAATTTTCTTGAGATCTCAAGAAGTTTTATCGTGGTCAAATAAAGGTTGAATAAAGAGAAAAACACCATTTCCACTGTGGGAATACAGTGGTAGCAGCATCAAGCTTATCAGAGTTGATGTGAAAATGAATGGAGCTAAATTAAGGGCGATCCTGCTGGAATGTGAAAAGGTTCCAACAGGACAGTAACCTTAAACACATCCCCAGATTTACGTTGCAATGGTTTAGATGAAGGAATATCATATGCTTTTTGGCAAACTTTTCAGCTTTCAGCTCATGAAATCCAAATAAAAACATTCAAGCTTGTGTTTGAAACATCCCAAAATGTAAAAAAAAAAAAACCTCAAGGGACTTCTTCTGAAGTATGAGTGTTCTTCATTGAGTTCCAAGCATGTAACTGATGCAGTGTGTTATAGTTCAAGAACTTCATCTTTGGTGGTTTTATTTTGTGTGAGTTGACTACCTTTTCTTTAATTCAGCTGAGAGTGAAGGTTTCTTCTTCTCCAAAATATCTTGAAGTGCTTCTTTCTAATTCTTCTCATCATCATACATACATGAAATAATCTGAAAATCTGTTCTAATCGGAAGACAACCCATGCTGTAAAGATAGTCATACATCTACAGAGTCTACACAAGTAATAACTCATAATATACTTACACTGTATTGGCAGTAAAGTGGAGTTATGAATGTTTTGAGGTTAGATGGCTTGGTATAAATCATACACTCATGATGAATGAAATGTTTCTACATGAAAATGTTGAGATCTGAGGTTGGATTTTTCTGATAATACTGCCAAGCCCCCAGGTAGACCTTGCTGGTGGGAGGGAATGGATGACAGAAGGCGCTTCATGTTTTTTGAGTTTACTATGTCTTATTTATCCATCATCCTGAGAGCTGAAGGAGAAGAGGGAAATGTAGATGGAGGCGAAAACATGTAAATGAGGCACTGCGATGCTCTCTGAACTTTCACCTGCTGGAGAAACATGCTAAGGTTTTACTCTTTGTGGAATCATCTGTACAATTCATGAGGTCAAAGAAAACAATAAAAAAAAATAAAAATAAAAAATGTGGTTTGGAAATGCATCAAATGGGTAAGGAGATTCTCCCCAAACAAACAGAACATATTACTGTCTCTTTGTCCACTGATTGTATAATATTCCTTTAAAACAGAGGAACAATTTTTTCAGAGTTAAACAAAAACACTGATAAAATAAGATGTTTGGTACAAACAGTCACTGGTGGTAGGAGTGGGGGCGGGCGGGCGAGCCCGGTCCAGAGGCTGGGTGGTGGATGGGGGAGGAGCTGGGGGTCATGTGTGGACTCAGCTCGCCTGTCTGCAGACGCCACAGGAGCTCTTCGTTGGTGCGACTCAGACGCTTCTTCTCTTTGCTCTCCATCTCCACGTGCACCTGCAGGTTGGCGTTCTCTTCAGAGAGTTGCCTGAAGTAGAAAATGGACAAAAGAACATGAGAGAAATGTAATTCATTTCGATAACTACAGTGTTCATGCCCCTTAAACTTTTAACATTGTTGTGATGTTAAAACCACAAAAGTATGTTTAATTGAGATTTTACGTGACATCTATTACTGAAGTAACAGTAAAATGTCCACAAAGTGCGGCATGCATCTCTATTCACACTCATTTATTTTCGATACTTTTTAATATAATCTCTGGAGGAGCTTCAGAGATTCTCGGCACAGATAGGAGAAAAAAAAGAGAGACAAAATAAGTCTCATTTAGTGAGTGTCAAGCCAAAAAAGGGACAAAAGGAACTTTTTGGTCTATATGTAAACAGTGTGTTTGTCAGAAAGCTAACACACACACACCACCCACAATATAACACCCCCACTGTAAAACATAATGGTGGATTGGTGTCATGCTGCTTTTTTTTTTTTTTTTCTGCAGATAAAAAAAAAAAAAGCAGTTACAAAAAAAGCTACAGATTACAAAGGACTTGAGACTAGCATTGAGGTTCACCTTCCAGCTGGACAACGCCCCGAAACATGCAGCAATGCAATGATTTCAAACAAACTATTCTCATGTGTTGGAAGGGCCCAGTCAAAGTCCTGCATTTGTAGCATGACCTAAAAACTGATGTTCACAGATGTTCACCCTCCAACTTAACAAGAACTATTTTGTTATGAAAAACCTGCAGAAATTTGGTTTTAGAAGTGGAAAAGTGGTAGAGACATATGTCAAAGAAATTGCAGCAGTAACTGTAGCAAAAACTGACTCCTCCATGAAGAAGTTTCAGACTTTTCAGTTTTTAACTTTATGGTTGTGAATGTTGAACTCAACCTTATTACCTATGTATAATTTAAATGCACACACAAACAGACCTGGACACAGCTAGATTCTTGTCTATCTGCTCTCTCAGGTCTTCGTTCTGCTGCTGCAACACTTGCAGTCTCTCCTCCAGGTGCACATTCTTTTCAGCCTGCTCAAAAACACAGGAGGAAACAACGCAAAACATTAAAGTCTTTAAAATGAGTTAAAGCAGTAGAATCCATTGAATAACATAGATGGTAATGCCATTTGATTTTACAGTCAAAAAGGTAACGAACGTAATCACTACTTCATTTAGACCATTACTATTTGACTGTTCTTGCAAGGATAGAACTGTATAGCAATTTAATCAAATTCAAATATATCTTTATGTTTAATTTAATATTACAAAAATAATTATGAATAAAACACACAGAAGTCATTGCGGTTACTTTACAAAATATCCTGAATAAAAGTTGAAGCATACTATTTTCTCCAGTTCGGAAATCTTTAGCTCCTGTTGATGAATTTGTTGATTCTTCATCTCCAGAACTTCTTTAAGGCTCTTCAGGTCCTCCTCAATATGCTTATATGGAGCCAACGCATCCTGAAAGAGAAGCGCTGTTCGTTCTGCAGGTATTTTCAGAGCCGTCAGTGTGTTGTAGCGTTCTGCTTCGTGAAAACTTACAACTATCTGCTCATCTGTGCTCTTCCGAAGAGCTTCTTCAAAGCGTTTTGCTCGATCTCTCAGGCTGCGGTTCTGAAACGTAAGCGTGTCCACCTGATCCTGGAAATCAAACGCACACAAATCTGCAAGGGATTTGTTTTTTCCGGTGGTGTTGCTAAATTTTACCTTCAAATAAAAAACACATACCTTGAGTGAAAGTCTGATTTTCTCAAACTCTTCCTCTAGAGACTTTTTCTGTTGTTCATGAGCCATTTTCAGATCTGTTAACAGACATAACATATTATCGTCTCAAACTGAAGAATACACACACAGAAGAAATTATTAAAAGTGCTGCTTACTCTTTACTGTCCTTGCGTGCTCCTCTTGCAAAGTGTCTAAAGTGTCATTGTGGGCCGTCTCCATCTCTGTCAAAGATGTCTCATGATTCTCTGTCATCTCCTCAAGCTACAACAAAAATGTTGAAACATTTTTCAGTTTTGTTTTCAACAAAAAGTTCTTCATTTTCAGTTTTCATGCCAAATGATTAAAATCCTGAGCAGTCCTAATGTTTCTGCATGCTGCACCTGCTCCTGGTGTCTGAAACGGAGCTCCTCCAGCTCAGCTCGCTGATGGGCCTGCAGGCTCTCGGTGTCCTCTGCGTGCCGAGCCTTCAGCCTCTCCTCCAACGCTCCCAGTTCGCTCCGCTGCTGAGCCCGCAGCCCCTGCAGCTCGGCCTCAAAACGCCGCTCCTGGTCCTCCTTCTCCTGCTGCAGCTGCTCCCAGTGCGCGACACTAACAGCTGGAAAACATACAGAAACATACATACAGATACAAAAGTCAGCGAAACTGACTTCAGGTTTGCACCTCCTCTTTTCTCTGAAGATGCCATCTACCGCGTACATGTTGGGAGTCCGGCTCCCTGAGGTTTCCCACTTACCCACTTCATCCCTGATTCGGCCGAGCTCCAGGGACAGCTCCCTCTCTTTTACAATGGCGCTCTCATTCTGGAATGAAACAAAACATGACACATTTAAATGAGACTAACTGATGAGCATTTTACAAGGCAAACTGCAAAATGAAAGAATTTTATTTCCATCATGTTCAGCATGATGGATAATGGTCGAGACATTGGCTGGAAGATAAACTTGGAACCTCATGGGGCTCTGCCTGTCACAGTTTTAGCTATTTTAAACTTACATTTATTGCTCATTTAGGTGAGAGACTAACAGGAAAAAGTGATGTTAAAAGTTGCTGTTCCAGATCTAACAAGAACAACAGATTTGAAAAAAAGATAATCAAAACCTGATTTACTTTAAAATATTGCTAAAAATATATTGTCAGTAATAACATAGAGATAATCAGATCATGTAATTATCTGATGATGAACAGCGTTCCAGTAATAAACTTCTACCTTTTTTATCAATCCTATCTGTAAAGATATTGCAAATATCTTAAACATTTCAAGCTATCTACAACTGTAAGCATTTTCTGGTAGGTATGGGGCTTGCATTAAGCTTTTTTTCAATTAGCTAAACAGACCCAAGATGCATTGCGCCAATATGGGGCAATTAGGACGTTTTTGTAGAAGTTATCATCTTGCAACACGTTTGTACGGCACACACCTGTAGGTGTTGAATGAACCAATAAGCTTTTTTTAACAGAGAGAGATAAAAGATGGCAACAAGACATCTGATCATAATTAATGTGAAAACTCTCTAATCCAAAAATAACTCAACAATGCTGAAGAGAGAAAGACTCAAAGGGGAACAAAGTGGGACTTTTGAAAAATGCATGAAATGGTCAACGCTATGTCCCAGTAGAAATGATGTCATCATCTAAGAGATGCAGCAGAAAATCGTCACTAAGAGACAGACTGATCTCAAGAGGGATGAAACATGTTCAGCATCATTTTATACAAAGAAGCTCCACCCGTCCTCCAGGTTTCTGCTAATCAGTTTTTTTTGTTTTTTGTTTTTTATTTCCTGCCCAGCAAAGTAACTTAATCTAATTTAGAAATGCAACTATTGAGTATTTATGTATGTAATAAAATTGTTGATTTAGATTATTTTGTTTTGTAGTATCAAAAGAAATCTAGAATAAAGTGTGGTAACAAGCTATTCCTTTAGCAAAATAGAAAACCAATAAATGTTTATGTAACGTTTCAGGGAGAAAAAGTTACATTTTACATTTCTTTTGTTAATTTTTACATATGTCTGACTCAGTATGCTTGGTGGAGTATTTCTTTTTTACATTGTATAGTGTAAAAAATAGAATACGTTTCTGAAAAACACAAAATCGAGTTAAGTAACTTGAAGCAGTCATTTATTCCAAATTAAGTGCAGCTTCAGTTTCAGTGGTGTAGCTGCTTATTTGGTGGGAGTTTTTGTCTTGTAAAAATTTAAAGGCCAGGAAGAACACTGGAGGTTGCAAGAAATCTTGAATTTTTGTTAAAGTTGAAACTTTCATCCAGAAGTCATTGAAAAACTGCTGTGTTTTGCAACAGTAATTATATTCCTTGAACTTTTGCTACTCCCCCTCCCCACCCCCCACAGTATAACAACTGTTAATTTGGGTTTTCAGGATTTTGTGTTTGACTAAAACAATGTAGTGCAGAATTACTAATTTGAAGGAAAATGATACATGGTTTTCAGATCCTATTGCAAATAAATATCTGAAAAATGCCAAGTACATTTGTGTCCAGCTGTCTTGATAGTTTAATTCCCCTAAAAATACATGCAATCAATTATGTGGGAAGTGGAATGACGTTTCACATTTTGACAGAAAAGCAAGTTTACAATGGAGGAGTTGTATCAATCCTATCTTTAAATTCACACTATTTAAAGATAGTGTGAATCCTATCTTTAAAGATAGGATTGTATCAATCCTGCCTTGATTGGATTGATACAATAAAAGCATATTCACATGTTAAAATGGCCTAGTCAAGGTCTAGCACTAAATCAAACTGAAAATCGACCACTGTTCAAAGCTTTTTATTTTTGGAAAAATAAGAAGAAGAAAAAAGAAAATCACTTCACAGTCTTATAATTCTCTACAACCTGGTGCTAGTCTACCACATAAAATCCCAATAAAATACATTGAAGCTCTAAAACGTGTGAAAGTTCAAAGAGTGTGAATACTTTTGAAAGGTATTGTGAGGACATTACTGTATCAAAACATGTAAAAGTTACTTAAACAAAATGGGCAATATAGAAATCCATCCAAACAATTTTAATTGACAGAGGAGAGGCATTGACACAGCACACAGGAACCTAATCGATAGATGCATACACACACAAACACACGCACACACACACTTCCAAACACTGAAATTATTATATCAGAATGAAGCACAGCTGCAAAAATTATTCCATGCCGTCTTCCTGGAAACTCAGGCAGCTTTGACTCAGCACAATCATCCCCAGCTCCGTGCTCTCTGCCGGCTCTGTCGCTAGGAAACAAGTGAACATGACGATCATACGCATTCAGACTCCCACAGCACCAAACACACACGAGCTCAGCTACAAATGCATCAAGGAATCCTCGGTGCAGGAAAAAACAAGCTTACTGCCTGCAGAAGACACTGCCTTTACCGTTTGGTCCAGACAGCAGAGAGGGAGAAAATGAAGCCTGCAGCAGCAATGGCCCATATTAGGCTAGCAAACGGCAGCATCCCTTAGCCTGATGGGGAGGCAGCAGGGACAGACGGGAAGTGAAAAGAAAGATGCAGAAAGAATGTCAAAGCAGAGGGGAGGGATGAGGCAGGCGGAGGAGAGGGGAGGAGAAGAGAGGAGAGAAGGGAAAGACCAAAAGCTCACCTCGCTTCTTGGTTTGCGAGCATCATTTCTCCCTGCTGGAACAAAGAGAGCCAGACCCAGCCCAGCTCTGACTGTCCTCCCCTCAACCCCCCACCAACACGCCCCATACCACAGTCATAAGCATGACAGAGAGCAACACACACACACACGCATACACACGCACACAGCATACACAGCATCTTTGAATCTCTGAAGACAGACGAAGAAACAGGGGAGCAACCTGATCGATAAATGCACAGATTTTCAGATTAGAGGGCTTATTTTTTTTCTCTCCTACAGAAGCTACAGAATTACACAACAGCACACATCTGACAAAAAAAAAGTCCAAGCGCAGTTTAAAACATTTATTACTTTTTAATCAAACGGGGTTTTTAATTCAATCCAGAATGAGCTAATCTATTTTCTGTATTTGTTTCCCTCCATCTTAAGAAAGCTGGTCATCTATTCTCTGACCAGCTTTCTTGTTACTAAGTATAAGCAACACCAAAATTAACCCTTCCCTTTTAACTACTGTATTGATCCGTCATAAAAAAATATAAAATACACCAAACGTTTGTGGCTCAATCATGACAAAATGTCATAAAGTTTAGGAGGTAAAAAGGCTTCCATATGGCACTCTAAGCATTTTTATCTATTTAAAGCAAAATCCAATTAATCTTCCTTGTCCTACTGTAAATAAATACAAACTTTGGAAAATCCTCAAAGTAGTTTTGATGAGCCCTGATGCTGCAGACTCACGCTTAATGTGAAAAGAGATTTAAAGAAATCAAAGGAACTTCCTTTGACAGTAGCAGTTGGATGTTACAGGTGTCTTTTGAACAAAGGGATGCTGGATGTTTTGTAGTTGTACTGAAGCTCACAGTGGGATTTTCTCAGTTGGTTCTGTCAGACACTATTGGTCAAATATAGTTTAAAACCATACAGTTAAATGGGAATCTAAATGGAAGCAAGTTCAATGATGACACTGTTTACACAATACAATTTGTGCATTGTCCTTATGAAGTGATAATGTGTAATCTCGCTTGCTCCAACCATAGCTTCCTTTAACACAAGAAAGCTAATTCAACCAAATTCTTAAAATTATTCTCCAAAAACTAACTTATTTATGTAAAGCTCCTAAATTTTAGACATCACAACTAACTGACCTTATGCAACTTTTTTTTGTGTTTTTTTTTTTTCCATATAGAACTGACAGAATCTAATCTTAGCTCTAAAGGCGTATTTATTTCTGGAGAGCCTACCTTATCACAAAAGTGCAGAGTGGTGATGCTGAAAACATCCAGGCACAGAGAGGCCTTCTTCAGCTGGACCTGGAGAGTCTGCAGCTGCAGGGCCTGCTGCTCACACCGCTCCTGCAGCCGCTGGATCAGAGCCCGGTCCACTTCCTGACACCGTCCTGTCCGAGGAACCGCTGCTGTTCGACCGCGAGCTAGGAGCACAGATGACCAAAATGTTATTGCTTAGACTCAGGTGAGAGTCAAAGTAAAAATGATCAGAGGAAATATACTAATCAATGATATTTCCTTGCAACTATGTCCCCCCTTTTCAGATAAAAAAGATAGATAGATAGATAGATAGATAGATAGATAGATAGATAGATAGATAGATA
>NW_006800238.1:801825-835384 GCF_000485575.1 Poecilia formosa
AGATAGATAGATAGATAGATAGATAGATAGATAGATAGATAGATAGATAGATAGATAGATAGATAGATAGATAGATAGATAGCTATATGATATGTATGTTCTTTACTGTTTAGATTAAACTGATGAAATGAATCATATTCTAAACTAATGAGGTGCACCTGTACTGTCTGCAATGAGTCATACGACTTTATAACGATGAGCTCTGTTTGCTTTGTATAATTAATTTTCCTATCTTGGCAAATCCCCAAGCAGGAAAGAGGAAATAAAATATATTTCTGCACATTGTGGAAAGAGGAGCAGCTTCCTACTTTTCAAGTGGGACCACATGATGTGTGTCCTGTATTGGAACATTTTTCACCGTACTGCAACTCTATATGCTACTACCGCTTCTCTCTGTCTCAGTGGTCTCTGAATAAAGCAAAAACTGGTGGTGAGCAGTGATGTAATCTGAGCCGGAAGAACGGGCGCAGAGGGAGCTATAGCAGCATTACGGCTACTGTAGCTTGTTGCTATGACAACGTCAGGTCACCTGGTGTAAGATCAGGAAATGAGGAGCAGAGATTGTGAGCACAATGTACATTTTTAAAGGAACGGAAGCAGGCGATGATATGGAACAAACTTAAGAGACATCATACCATGTAGGGCACAACCTCTGGGTACAATATGTGTGTAGAGCAGAGAGAAGGTTAACATGTGAGCAGTGTGACATGACAGACTCACCGGGTGATTGTGGCTTTGGTGGAACCACAGCACATCTTTTAGGGGAAGATCTTGGTGAGAGCAGAGCCTCTGTGTCCTTCTGCAGCACTGTCCTCGACACTGTGCAGGGGAGAAAACTGGTGATCTGCTGCAAAATGTCCAAGATTAAAGCATTCTTTGATTTCCTGAAGCGTTCCAGGATACATGCCAAAAATGTAGGAGGTAAGATCAAAAGAGTTGCAAAATAGATTCTAGTAAAGAATAAACATTATTAGTATATAACTGGTTACCTATAAGAATACATTTCATAATTTAGAGGGATGTTCTTTCTTAGAGTTTGCTTTCTTCAAAGTATATCCTTCTCTGGCTTAAACCCCAGCATGGCACACATGTTAAAAACCAGAGGTTTTTATCAAAGTTGAAACCTTTTCAACTCATCCTAATTTTTCAGAAAAGAATTGTGAAAACAAAAGTGTTTCAACATGTTTAGATTATCTACTAAAATGGACCATTCAAAGGCAACACTCAAGTACAAGAGACAATTTCTGATTAAGACTGAAACATTGAAACTGACAGTGCAATTTTGCACCACTTTCCATTTTGTCTTTAAAATCTGGGCAAAATTCAATTAAATTCAGGTGAGAAATGTTAGAGTGTAATTGTGTAAGAAACTTTAAGTTTATAAATGTAATCTAATTAAATTTATCACTTAGTAAAGCTCATGAAAAGCAATAAAAACATTAAAATAAAACATTAAAATATATCTACCTTGAAGAAATAGCAACTGCATGGTAGTAACTATCCTAGTTGCAATGCCCGTTATAAAGGAGACAATACAGATGAACCAGGAAACTACCAATTACGCAGAATGACCACTAAATGGTGCTGATTCCCAACATTCAAATCAAATATTAACATGAGGAATTTGATCGAGCACACACTGCCTCCTACAGGAGCAGAAAGGAAGTGCAGTGTGTGGTGCTGCATCACTTCTGAACTGCAGCGCTAAGGAGTAGTTACAACAGCACCGAGAGCTGCATTTGTGGTGTTTTCTGCACATTCTTTCAGAAATCCTTAATTAGACTATCAGTGCGGAAACTGGTCGTTAAGGCATTGATGATCATAAAGGAAGCACTGCATGATTGCTGTTTTTGGTTTTAAAATGTCATGCTAAGATACAATTTAAAAAAGCAGAAAATGGAGTAAAACGTCTCAACAAAAACACAATGCTCTATGAAAAGCCTAATTATTATTTCTGTTTTTCTTTTTTAAACATTTTGGGTAAGAAAAAAAAAGTAATTTTATCCATTTATTTTCTAGGCCAGTTTGTCCTTGCAGGGAGAGGGGGTGCTTATGCCAGTTTCCATTGGTCACTGGATAAGGGAGGTACATCCTGGACACGTCACCAGTTACAAGGCAGTACAGAAACACAACAGGACCAAAAAACGTGCACAGACATACATTCGCCGTAAAGAGACCAATTAACCAGTAACCAGTGGTTATGTGTTTGGGAAGAAGCTGGAGTACCTGGAGAGATCCCAGAACCTAACTCTTTCTTCCTAAAAGGCAAAAGTGCTATTCAAATGTTTAATCTAAAAATATACAAAACAAACTTCATTAAAGAGAAATAATAGTTTGCAGCGCTTTACTGGAATGTTTTTTTTGGGTTTTTTTTAGTTTTTTTATGCCTTCTTTTGGTGATACAATCAAATGATCCGGCACAGCTCGAGGTCTAAACCAGCCCATCTGTCAAAATTCGCATCCAGGCATGGAGATAACATGATCTCAACTCAGGATAACTCTAATTTGATCATCGCTCACAAGCACACACACTGAAACTGGATATTGGAAACCTATTTCCTCCTGTCTGTCCGATGTTTGACTGTACCGAGGGAGGAGCCATGCTGGGGTGACAGGTTACGATGCTGCAGACTCGTAGCGCTGGAGGGCTGAACCCGGCCCTGAGACTGGGAGGTTTCACTGACTATGAGGGCTTTGTGTGGAAGTGTTCCATCACCGCCAGAGCAGGGATCTACAAAGGAAGGAGAAAGATAAAGGTGAATCTCTGTGCTTTACCTGCAGGTATGTCTTGAAAAACACAGCGGCCCTGTGACCTGCTACAGCAAAACTAGACTATTTAAGCTGATGTTAATGTGATTTCAATTAAAGAAGAATTCTTTCCAGGTTAAAGACACGCCATTTGAAACTATTAGCTCTAACAAGATACCTTTGTATCTTGTATTCCCCCCTCAAAATTGCATATACTTTTATAAAAAATATATTTTATACATATTTGTTAAAACTGTTACTTTGTCATGATTGTACAAAATGAGATGGATAAGGAAAAAAATGAAGTTCCTCTGCCTCCTCCCTGTACTACTACTGCCATCTGCAGAAATAGAACGATTGGTCAGAAACAACCAATCACAGCCAGGAAGAAGGTCTTAGTTAGCACTGTCAATCATGCTTGAATATGCGCTGCTTACACCTTTCTTCTTACTCTCTGCTACATATAAATTATGGTAATAATGTGAAATTGGAAATGCAAGGAATATTCTACTTAGTGCATTTCTAGTTGTTAATTGTTTCTAACCATTTATACACACAAACATGTCCAGATTAAAGTTTACTATGTCTGCATAAACAGGAAGTCAAAAACCAGACAGACAGATTACATTACTTATGAAATATTCAGCTGCTAAATCAATGGTTGTGCTGACACAAGCTCCACCTTCTACAGGTAATGTGACACTTTCAGACTGAAAAAAAAAAACAAAGTCTTTTGCCCTTGAGCATCTTTACTGTGACCTTAGTCCAGATCAGATTGTACTGTACACCACTGCACACTTAATTGCCTGAATCTTACAACTGCTGGCTCTAAAATGAACACCCTGTAGGTCTGTGTGATACTTTCACAGGGACTGCAGCATCTCTTCACACTGCAGCAGTCTGAATCCACCTGGGAGAGTCAGCACATTTTCATTTAAACTGAAGCAGGTACCAAGCCAGGAAGAGCATTGACTAATAGGCAGAGCTATACAGCAATTCATGCTGTTGTTTGCATGCTTGGCTGCATGTGCAATATTAATCCAACCTCCACAACAACAACAACACAATGAGTAGCAAGAGGCCTTGGATACTCTGATTGGTACCTTTTCATTAGTAGTTGCAACAAACTCTTGGATTCTGGTTAGCATGATCAGTTTTCTTTTCTTGTTCTTTTTTTTTTATTATTTATTTTAGCTAAAATTGTATTGTTGCCATCTTGTTGCCAGGTACCACAGCACACTTTCAGGAGTCCATAGAAGGATGGATCAAAGCTATGTTTTTGGCAGCCAAAAGATAAAGTTGTTATAAATTGATTGGAACACATTAAAGTTTTTAATAAGCACCCTTTTATGAAAATAGATCACAGTTAAATAAATCTTACAAGTTGATCGCTCATCAATTTGGGGTATTTGCCATAAGCTGTAATTATGAAACACTTGAAATACTGCAGCACTCTTTTTGTAATCAATCTAAGCATGTCTTATTCCTTGACTTGACTTGAAAAATACTAACTTTTTATTGATATTCTATTACATTGAGATGCAAATTTCTGAATATTAAGAAGTGTACACTTTAATTGTGATGTAAATCAGTACATCTTAACAAGCTTTTTAGGTTCAGTTTGTTTGTCCAATATAAAAATAAAAAAAATACCCAAATTTAATGAGAAAACCATTTAAGCCACATAATTGTAGAGAGAGAAAAACAAACTTAACATTGCTCTGGAATAAAATTATGTTTTAATTGTGTGAAGAGATATTCTAAATTTCATGAGTACTGTAAGCCAATGGTCATCACTTCAAATAAATCCCTCTGTGTTTAATGAATATGAGTTTCACTTTCTTATTCAAATAACTGAAATAAAACATGTCACAACAGTTTTCTAATTTATTGACTTGAGCTTGTATAGTCAGAGCACAGTCAAATAGAAAAAGCATCACGACTTACAGTGACATTGGTCATTGTCACAGCTGTTGTTGGACTGGCTGCTGGACATCGACGAGGCGCTGGAGCTGCGTATGACGTCTAAAGCAGCTAGTCGAGCAGCTGGAAGGCTGGAAAAGCCTGGAGGACGGAGACCGGACTGGCCCGACTTCAGCAGGACACTTTTGGGCGTGATTTCTGGACATTGGCAGAAATATATGTGGTTTTCCATGTGGAAATGAAGCTGGGGTTCCCTTTTCAGGTTATAGCTGTTGTGACATGACTGCTTAACATTATCTAATTTACACATGGATATAAATGAATAAATAAACAACAGCACAAAATCAAAACCTGGTTAAAAAAAAACAAACAAAAAAAAAACAAAAAAAACATCTATTTAGAAATTTAGAGCACGATATAGAAGAGACCAGCATGCACCAAACCACATGAGGGCTTGAAAGAATTGAAATATGCAATTAATATTGACAGAAATTCCTAATGTTAACCTTTTAAAGATTTCTCAAACAGTGATGTAGGTTAACTTTCCACCATCTTACCTGCTTGGTCCTGGAGGCCCGGGGTGGACACGCTGGCTCCACGGCAGGATAGTGGAGCTGACCTCTGACCCATCTGTGGGACTCTTGTCTTGGCCGCGGGCTGCCTGGTGACTGCCCCCAAACCCAGCTGAGGCCTCAGAGTTCTAGGTGAACGATAGACGCTGCCACCATCTTGGTAAAGATGCTGATGAAGGACATAAGCAACCAATTACTGTCACAAAAACTACATTTCCTTTCATAATAAATATATTGAAGTTTAGGGTTGCAATGTGAAAAGGTAAGGGAGAATGATTATGTGACATCTTGATTGTCATTGTATGTCAGGAATAGGTGAAATCCAGAATCCACATCTCACCTCTTGGACATATTTCTTTGACATTTCCTCATGAAAGCTCTCTGATTTCCCGCTCACCCTCTGAGGTGTGATGTTCCCTGGAGGTTTCACGCCCATTGGAACTGCGGCTGGCGGATAGTGCCCTGCCTTCTGCAACTCCTGTCGGTATTTGTCGAACAGTACATTGGAGGAGCTGAGCACCGGAGTGGATCTGGATTGAGGAACCCCCTTGGAGTCCCTCTGAGCTTGTGCACCAGAAGAAGGTGGTGGTTGAGTTGCCTTTGTTAACCCTTCAGACTGGGTGTTGGTGTCTTGTGATTTTGCTGGTGTGCTTTTTCGAACGTATGTAATGATTTTTGGTCTCACATTTTTGGGCTTCTGTGATAGAGGGAGAATTTTGGGCTCATTTTCTTTCTGTTGAGGGACAATAGGTTTGGGAATGCCACTGTTTATGTTTATTTTATTTGGAAGTCTGACGAACTGACTGACATTTCTTTGAAAAGCGGCACTTCTTTCCAAACTCAAAGCCCTTGCGCCCTGGACTTTAGCTGGAGAACCTGGCGGCTGTCTCTTGGGTGAGCAGGAGGTAGTTTTGGGAGTTGCCGGGGTTGCAGATCGACCAGGGCTTCCCCATGTTTTCCTCCGCTCCTGAGATGACAAGCTGGAGCTGTTCTCAAAGGAGCCCTGCTTTTTCAGGCTGTTATCAAAAGAAAGCTGCTTCTTCAAAGAATTCTCAAAGGACGGCTGCTTTTTGAAACTCCTGTCAAAAGAGTTTTGTTTCTTTAGACCGTTTTCAAATGAGCTTTGTTTTCTTATGGCTTTTGGTTCACTTGATGGCTGAATTGCTTTTGCACCACTTTTGACTGGTTTTATCAACTCAAGGATTTCACTGGCTTGTGTGCTTTTATCCATTTTAGTTTTGCTTTCTGCACAAAATAAAGTTTTGTGGTCTGTATTATCACAATCTCCCTTTGAAATGGTTTTTCCTTCCACATTTCTCTGGTTATTATCCGTGTTCTGCTCGTTGCTTACATCCTTGCTTAAGACACCATTCTCCACTTGCTGTTGCAGTACAATAATCTCTGGGTGGGGTGTTGAATTTAAATTCATGTCTAAATCTTGCTGGTGTGTTGAGCTTTTTCTAGTTGACAAGGAGAGATCAGCCTTTTGGGGGGCTTTGTCTCGCTCAGAGATGATGCTACAGGTTTGCGAGGCCACTGTAAGATCCTCTAAGAGGGCAGAGTGGTTACCAGGGGCAACGTGCCAGGAGTCTGTCGTCGGAGTAGCAGTGGTGGACAAGCAGGTCACAAAAACATCAGTATCAGAGACATGAGACGCTGATGATTCCTGCTCACAGGCAACATCCACAACCGACTTCACTCCTTTCCGATTTGTACCGCCCGTTGCCTGTTTTTCTTCGGCGTTGCTGCACGGTGAGGTCTCCTCTTGATGTTTCTTCCTCTCTGTGAGCCCGACAAAATCTTCCCCATCCTCAACCAAATAAGCCTCCAGCTCCTGACACTCCAACATCTCAAACTCAGCCAGCTCGGGGTCGTCACACTGAGAGTCTGTGCCCCAGATGACAACTTTGTCTTGCTCTGCTGTCTCAGTCATTATCCTTGACAGAGAGCCAGTACGTCCAGTTCTCCCATCATCCTCCTCTGTCTGAACTCTGTTGGCGTTTGCATCACCGGCACCCTGCTGGTTGTTGTTCCTCAACTCCCGGTCACCAACTGGCTCTACTTGATCACACATTATGGACAAAGCTAAGAGTCTGTGGCACCCTAAGGAGGTCGCTCACATCACTCATCCATAGCTTCGGTTATAAATCTCTGCCTTCCCATTAAAAAACCCTACATACACAAAAGGAGAGCATAATGACATGCTTTTTTTTCCAACATTGAAGGAATCAGAATGTCTCAGAGAAGAGCAAACTTTGAATAGATGTCTTCATTAGATCTGTCTGGAATCTGTAAGATGAGAGCAAAATAAAAACAGCATGACATTAGAATTGGTATCACAGGCTGATCCCACAATATTTGTCATTAGGGCTGAAATGATTCATTTGATTAATTGTGATGAATTGATTATTGAAATAATCGTCAACAAATTTAGTAATTGATTAATCGTTAACTGGAGTATACGGACTCAAGGAAAGTCAGACTTTCAGGGAAGTAATTAAGCCAAAACTCTACAATATATATAAATATATATTTTGCATTTAGGATGAAACAAAGCACTTCATCTGTACATATATATTCCACTCGAAACTCAGGTGGCATAGTTTTAACTCCATTCAGCTTAAATATTGCACCTTTTACTATCCATTTATTAATTAGTTAATGCAAAATTATGCTTTTTGACTGCTCATCAAAATTAGTTTTTTTATTTAACTTTAAAGAGGCATCATCAGTATCAGTAAATGTCAGATTTTAATGTGAACATGAATAAAATATCAGTGGTTCTTGCAGGACCCACAGATAACTATAAATCAGGATTTATAGTTTTTAGAAAACTTGTTTGTAAGCAAGCTAACCTGAAGTGTAAGTCATGTAGTATGAATCAACACTTAATGCTACTTGCCCAGGTCTATGTGTGACATAGATAACAGGAGACAGAAGCTCATGAAGCTTCAGATGCCCTGTATAAATATGATTGTAAATAAAAGCGGAAACTAGGACAGACCTCACTAGTCCTCACAATGCCCTAAAAGAAGGATTTAACAACATTATTAATATTGATGACTGGAGGGAGAGGAACAAAGAGATGATCAAATTATATTTTTGAACCACACAATCAAGGAATGACTTAATATCTGCCCTGTTTTTTGCAATGTTGAGTAACATTAACAGAGAGGAAAACAAAACGAGGAATACACCATATAATCTTTAACTTATCTGTTTACCCATCAGTTGTATCGATATTGTCATAAATAATGCATTATGTGGCAGCTCTTACTTTGTGCTGCGTTTTCAATTCTAATTTCTGATTTTTTTGTTGTTGCGCGCACTTATAAATGCAACAAAGAGCGACAGAACTTACATTGACCGTGGCTCGTCACTGTTTGACATGAAAGAAACTGTGTTGTCTTCTCAGAAGTGAATAAGAGTTGCATGCTGTGCTGCAGGCAGAACAGGAGGCTCTTAGCTCCGTTGATGGCTGCATTTACTGTGAAAGGGTCCACATTTTCAGGGCTCTTCTGCAATTAAAGGGACAGCAAGCCATGTTCGAGCTGTGCAGCACTGCTATTGGTTTTTGGAAGCACTAACTTGGGTGGATGAATCCTTCAAAAGGTCACGGAAAGGTTTGTTATTTTGCCATATTATTTGGGATTTTCTACAATAAATTTTGCATAGCAACTAGGAATCTGTTCAGTAATGCAAATGCTTTTTTGTTCTTTTCTTAGCTTAGAGAGAAAGGGTAGAAATGGGGCTGCATATCTGAAAAGTATGCAGTGATCATAATGTTAAATATAATGATAATGTGACCAGTTGTAATAAATCCATATTATCCTATGAAACGCCTGATTTGTCCGTCTCCAACTGGAATCCGGTATTTTGGTTTTCACTCAGTGGGCGTCCCATTCCTGCTGTTCATGAGAAGCTGGAGTTTTGGTCCACCCCAGATGTGATATTCTGATATTTTAATACTTTAAAGAAATTAGAATCTTTGATAAAGTAAATGATACAGACCATTTTTCAATTGCTATATGTCTCTGAACAGACTTTCAGCTGCTCTGCACTTTGTGCATTTAAAGCCCCGATTTGTACGGAGATATTGTTTGAAACGGCTGCTGAGGATCCCTGTCCAGCTGTGGGAGTATTTGAATTTAACATATCACAGTTG
Organism: Poecilia formosa; assembly: GCF_000485575.1. Lineage (NCBI taxonomy): Eukaryota > Metazoa > Chordata > Actinopteri > Cyprinodontiformes > Poeciliidae > Poecilia > Poecilia formosa. The sequence goes on from NW_006800238.1 coordinate 811,234, forward strand.
TACAGTATTAATATACTGACAGAATGTACATGATTGATGCTTATATGGTGTTCCAGCCATGGAAGACAACTGTGTCTTGGCCATAATCCCACTGACCGCAGCATGGTCATGGTTATAGCTTTAGTAACAGCTGAGCACATTCACATATATCACAGCAGTAACATGAGTGAGAGCTGGTAAACCTTTACTTCATTCTTTTCTGTGGGCTGGAGATTCACCGACGTTTAATACATTGTTTACTACATATTAAAGACTAAACTCCAATGCAAAACAGCCCAGACTCTCCCTCAGGGTTGAAGGACACAGAAACAAAAGCATGAGTGACGTAACAAGACGGAGTGAGGTCGGAGGTAAATCTTGTAAGAATCTGTCTTTAAGTAGTTTTGAAGCAAAACATATACAAGATAAATTTTAAATTTGAGCCTTTTCCCCCATGCGTATATCTAGATTTCTATACTTTCTACATAATCACAATACAGTAAAATAGCTCCAAAATATTCACTAGGATCATTTTGACCCATACGAGCTCATATGTGCCAGTCAGGTTTCTCAAATATCTCTGCTGTAGGAAGTTTTGCAGCAGCTCAATTCTGCAAAGTGGAGGAAATCAGAGGCATAACTTTCCTACATTATTTCCCTTCATCTTTTCAGGCAAAAAAAAAATAATAATAATAATAAAGGATGTCTGCAGAGGATTTCCTGACTGGATTCCTGTGCAGTAAAAGAGCCTTGAAAGTCCCTCTGATCTCAGCCGTTCCCACAAATCCACCTGCATTAAGCTCTCATCGCCAAATCTAATAATTTATCCGCTGCTGTTTTACAAGTTCATTTAGCTCATAAAATCTAACTGGACATTTAATAAAACTGTCCTGTTGCCAAGTCTCATTATAATGATCAGAGGGGTTTTTTTTTCCTCACAAAAATGTGAACCTACAAAGGGTTAAACAAAGGCTGGATTAATCTGCTCTGGGCACAGACAGAACTTCAGTAAATGTCTTTTTCGCACACGCCAAAATGTTAGCAAAAAGATAAAGTACTGAATACTGCTCTGCTTCATGGTATACTCCCCATTTCTGTCCCCTAGTAGAAATAAAAACATTCTAGTGAAGGCTTGACGTATGTCTACAACAAGAAGGAAAACATGTACCTGCAAAAGATGAATTTAGTTTACCAGTTTAGTTCTATTCGCTTATGGTTACTTAGGTTAAGACGAGCTGCAGAGATTTCCCACAGTTACTTTGCACTTGCAGACACACGAGACAAGCTGACTGAGCAAAGCCCTGTGCTGTACACAAACCGATGAATCACATATCAGATTCCTTCATACGCGCACTTCCTGTTCCTGCCGATCAGGTCTCGTACAGCAACGCAAGAGGTTTTAATGAAATCAAAGTATGAAGTGATTTCTGCTTTTGGGTCTCTCAGGTGGATTATAGGTTGAACATTTCCAGGAATGACGGAGACTTTGAAATACAGGAGCAGCCACAGTATCAGCAACCCAGATAATTGTGTGAAAAATGCTACAGGCCTACAGGAGACTTGGTGACCTGAAAACACTTTGCTGTGAGCTTTGGACATATTTTTAGCTTTCTTAAACTGCTGTCATACTGTCACCTATCTTGCTAGTTGCTATGAATGTTGGCATATAGGAAAACATATATTATGTTGGTCTAAATGTAAGAACAATGAAATTCTGTCATGTCATGGAATTACTGTCACATTTGAAGTGCATATAGTGTACGTGTATTGTCATCATGGGGCTGTAATTTACAGTATTCTGCTGCAACATACCCAGGTATTTTACTTTTTCAGTAGTCCCCATTTGGTTTTATTTTATTAATTTTTAATATATAAGGATCAACTGACTCATTGGAAATAAAACATCATTTATTCCTGACATTCATTTCATAGCAGGTCTTACCATCATTTTCGCCTGAGTTGACTGAATTTACTGCAGTGCAGACAAGCTGTGTAACATAGTGTGATATTGAATAATGGTATTATTAAGTCACTATGATTATTGCAATATTATAACCACAAATGAGAACATGGGCTACATACATCTCATGTGAGAACTGTGCTGTACATGCGAAATTCTGCTCTTCCAATAAATTATGAATTTATTTTATCTCTTTTTTTCCACACATTTTTACAGATAAATGTGCCAGTCAGTGTAAGGCACACATACCTGTTCAAAAAGAAGTGGACAATCTAAAGTTTTGATTGTATCAAGTGAGTTCATCATTAACATGCCACAAAACATCAACAATTTATAGTTGTATCTTTTTGTGTCAAGATCACTAAAAAGTAAAAGCAATAGAAAACCCTTTGACATATTAGCTAGACAATAGCTGGATGGCAGCTGTGTTATGTCTAAAAAACAACCTTGTGTTAGCTTCTCCTGAGCTTTCTGTTGAAAGCCTGTAAAATGCAAAGAAACTCTAAGATGAGCACGAGACTGCTTTGCTCATCTCTGCAGCCTTTTATCTACGATTCTCTTTGTGGTTCTTAAATTTTCATTGTGCGGATCAATCCCAACAGCCTGTATCGAGCCAGCTCATATAACATTTCTTCACACCAAATAAAGCTTACACCTCCCCGAGGGCAACCAGACATCCAGGGACGCCCGACAAGAAATCATTTTCAAGAAAGTAGCTGCAGATCGGTAAAAAGGCTTGTTTCTGCTGTGGTCTTGATTGCTTTCCCATGCCTTAAATTGAATTCCAGCTTGAAATCAATCCAGCACAAAGTCAAACCAATGCACAGACAGTCCAGGCCATCAGTATTTATCAGAGCAGTGATGATAGATATGATATGGTGCATTTATTTTGAAGATTTATTGAATCAAAATTCTCAACAGTTTGAGTTAGAAAAACATGAGTACAGCGTTACAGTAATTGAAGAGATAAACTTGATTCTGTTCACACTTTTAAGAAAAATAAGCTGCTTCTTTTACTAGACGGAACATGTCCAACGTCAATTATTATTTATAGTATGTTGCAAATCCATTTATATCCTTGAACTTGTTTTTTGTCACTCAGAAATGTCTAGGCAATTTATCTAGATTTTATGTGACAGACCAATTACGACATAACTGTAAAGTTTAAAAAAAACAACACCTGTGCTTTCACAGTTTTTTTTTTTCAAATAAAAAGAAAACAATGAAAAGCTTATAATCCAGACCTCTTCAGCCTGAGTAGGAGAATTTGTTGATAGGAGAACTTTAAGTCAGCAAATCTAGCTTATATGAAACAATAAAAATTAGAAAGACATCATAGTAAGAAAACAATTAAAAGTTTAAAGTTTGTCACAATCTAACCTTTTTTCCCTTTGTAAAACTCTATTCTAATTGACACTGCATGTGACCCTGAACACATAATTTTTACACTAAACAATTGTGTTGGCTGCACAATGCTGCAGGGATGTTTTTCTTAAGCAGATAATGAAGCTGTTCAGAGTCAATGGGAAAAAAAACAAAATAACAAAATTTATCTGAATCCTGGAAGAAAACCTCTTAGAGGCTACAAACAAGTTGAAACTGGGCCAGAGATTTACCTTTTGTTTTGGAAACGACCAAAAGCATAACCAAAGCAAATATTGATTCAGGCTGTTCAGACACATATAACTTGGAAAAAAACAGGTTCCACTTCCTTGTGGAATTTCTTTCTAATTCCACAATTCTACTCTACTTTGCATACGACCACCATGTGAAATCTCAATGAAATACATTTTTCACTGTATATGGATGTAACATGAAAACATTTTTTTAATACTTTCAAGTCACTATTTGTGCTGTACACAAAAGTTCTTCAGACAGTATTTGAGAAGCAATATTCTATTTTCTCAGAGAAAAGAGGAACATATTTTCCTCTCAGATGTGGTGAAGTGAAAGAAAAAAGCATCATAAAATGTAAGGACTCAAGTAAAGTGCATATGATGTATTCCGAATAAAGTGCAGTTCCTTAGGGAACACACTGATGCTTTGCTGGACAGTTATAGCTGTACGGAACATTAATGCTAGCACGTGCAGCCGGTTCTTCCTTGTTTTCCTGCTGTTGCTGTGCTCCTCAAGCACCTCAGGCAACCTGATAATTATAGCACAAGGGATAATTAGGAAATTTCTGCCAGTCCTAACAACACGCTTCCCTGAGCATATTTCTCCCTCACCATCCCCCATCACCCAGCGAATCACCCAACCACCTGCCTCCTGACAACCAGGAAGGATCTTCGCTGTGATGAAATCTGTACACTTGTTTTGACTGTGGACTGCAATAACTTGCAGTCTTCTGTGAAACTGAGGCTTCCTCTACATCAGGAGTTGTCATCCTGAAGCAAAACAGAGATCAAGACCCTCGTTTAGTGTACGTGGCTTCACTGGATGGTTTGTGCAGGATTCTCATGAAATATTGAGGATGGATGGAAATGGAGGCACCATTCTCCCTCCAATTTTTAATGCCTGAGTGGTCCTGATTTCTTTGTGTACCCACTTGAAGTCTGCAGCATTAGGTGTGCAGATGGTTTGCTGTGTAACATAAAAATAAAATAAAAATGTAACATAAGCTATCTTTTAGGCCTGAAAGGTAGACTGTATTCCTTCTTTGCTGTGACTGTCACATCTGGACTAACTGTGAACCAGCTGGATCTGTCATCTTAGTTTTACTCATCTACAGTCATTCCTTTTCTAAATATAACACATCTATATTCATAATCCAAAAAGAAAAAGGAAGGAGGGATATTGCAAATGCAAACATTACAGATGAAAAACGGGATATGGATAATTCAGGATCTGACAGAATAAAGGTAAGCACACCTACAGGAAGGAGATATTATTCCTGGCTGACTATAATCAAGCTGCCACTCAAAAAAACAAAAAAACAATTAACCACAGCTCACACCGTTATTACAGACACCAGAACCAACAGGCTCACCCGCAGCATCCCAGCAGATGCAGCAGCCTTCATCAATCTCATTTATTCCCGAACCTGCGAGTGAGACGGGGACAGGCAGGACTCACCTGCTGTCCTTCAGGAGGAATGAAAACGCTTACCGGCTGGATTCTGCAAGTCCTCTTCTGAAGGGCTCCAAGGCGGAGAGAGGACGGAGGAGAAGCGAAGCATCGGGTGTTAAGGCGAGATGAAGAGGAATCAGTCTGCAGGATTGCTGGAAAATAGGGAGGAGGTGAGAAGACGAGAGGTGACGCTGAGATGGGTTCCGGTTGCCACCTGCCGGTCTGAAGCAGCAATTACACCCAATAACTTCACAGACACAAGATGAAGTGCTGCTCAGAAGTAAATCACGGAGCAGTAAAAAAAAAAACAACAAAAAAAACACTGGGTATATCTTAATGCAGTCATGAACTCTACAAATCTGTAGATTTACATTTGCAAAAAATAAAGAGTCAAAAGAAGAAATCAATTTTGAACAAAATGACCTCCTGAATAAATAACAGACTGGTGGTGAGACCAAACTTAGTTTTGGGTCTAACCGTAAAATGCTGTCAGCACAATTTTGCACAGCGCCTGGTGAAACATGGTGGTTGCAGAATCATGCTGTGAGGACGCATTTCTGAGACACATCTGTGTCCTACACACTGTTCAGAATTTTATCAATAAAAGACCTCAAAAACATTTTTCTTTACCACTTCCCAATGATGTCACTCTCCACTGGTCTATCTTTTCAAAAATACAGGTACATTGATGTTTGTGGTTGTAACCAGACAAAAGGTGAAAAAGTTCAGGGGCTGCAAAGTTATCTCTTGTGACATAACAAATAAGGTCATGTCTCGACTTTTGCAGCCTTTTGTAGGAAAGTGGGGGAAGCTGGCTTAATAAACAATATTCATTTGAAATGCTGAGGAACGTCACTAAGAATGAGTGAAAATCTTTTCAACAAAGGTCTTCAGAAAGCCTGAAGACCTAATGATTAAGACCCTTTCAATAAATTAGGAAAACAGACTCCTTAAAAGCATAAAGTACAGAGACGTGACACCTAAGAAACATTTCAACAGATTTAACCGTCACATCACAATAATGAAAGCTGAACTTAATTTCAACTGTATTTTTTTTTCAATTTCAGTAATTAGAAGATCTGATACCATGTAAAATAAATAAATAAATAGAAATAAGGGCAAATTTAGGTTTTAACATTCACCATGATTTATTTACAGAACCAAATAAATCCATAAACAGATGGTGGACAAAGAAAACAGCATCTCAAATACTAATTTGGACTGTAGATATTTACCAGAATGCTGCAAAAAATAAAATAAAAAAGCAGGTTAATGAATATTAACGAGCACCCGGAAAACTGTCCAATTTGTCACATCGCATTTGAACACTGTAGCATAGTCTGCATTGTAAATGCTTCATTTGGAAGGTAAAAGAAAATCTGTACAAGCCAACCAAGCTTGAGTAAATTTGGCATATTCCCTTACATTGTTATTGGTATTTACAACATGGATTAAAACATGAAGCACAACCACACTGACTGTTCAACAAAATCTGAGCATAGTTACATTTTATGTACATTGTTTGTTATCTTACATGAAGGCCAGCACACTGACACTGTGACAAAGATCAACACACCATGTTAATAAATAGAGCAGTGTCCTGGCATGGAACCATAGAAATTTACCAGAACTGAATTCAAGTCCAGCACACAAGTTAACGGAAGAGAAGTAGAACCCCATATTAATGCAAGTCATATTCAAGTTTATAGGTAAATCCATGGTAGAAATTTAAAATGGAAATTTTCTAATGCACACATTTCACCTAGTTGCCACTTTGACATGTAACATTCACGTTTGAGCTGCCTGGTGGATCTTCACACAGTCACAGTAGCTTTCATTGTCATCATCAGTGAATTGTATAACACATAGCATAGTCCTGGTTGGGGTACGTCCTAATTAGGGATGTCCTAGTACAATCCCAAGCATCTGAAGAGGGTCCAGAGCAAGACATTTTATACATGATCGGTGAAGGCATCTCTTGGTAAGCTTCACTCTTTAGCCAACCTCCCAGCAAACTGAGTTTTTTAAAAGCAGAGGAGATGAAGTTGCAAAATTGTTCCAGATTATTTTGCTGAGCTAACAATCTGAATATTCACAAACAATAAAAGTGTTTAAAATAATTTGCAATGAAGGTCACCACGAAAGACAAGAGACTCTTTTGGCTCTTGTAGCTTTGAGTCTGTCTTTATCTTATCACCAGTTCTATATGGTGTACAACAGACAGCTGTTGATGGGGGAGACAAGAATGCAGTTGAAACACAGATCATTCAATTTTATGATAATCAAAGCAGAGTACTAAGTTTATAAAACAGGAGAATAAACCTTCGAATGCAAGATTCTTCTAAATCAGATATTTTCCCAAATTAACAAGTCACATCAAAACTCAATCAACATGCTGGCATGTTTCACACAAAAGCACAGTTAACAGGAGAAATATGCAAGTTTACCAAAGATTGTGACTGTAAGACGCATCTTTAGACATGTAAGAGTGGCCTGCAAAATACTTGAAAGGTCAAGATAGTTGCTGCTCTTGTGAAGAAATGGTAATACGACGTCTGGAATACCAGACGTCTGGTGAGTGACTTAAATGCAACACAGTCACAGTGGTAATGTTAACCACGCATTACTGATGAAACATAAGGAACAACTTTAAAGCTACTGAATTTTGAAGCATACGTTCAGCATCGGTTTCTGGGCAAATGGCTCGAATGGCTCGGACCTGCACTTGGGACGAAAAATCTTTAAAAAGACACCTGTTGCAGCTGCCACAGTGAGTTTGAGAAGAGCAAATTAAGGTAGTTTTGGCCACTCAAACAAAACTTAACCACAATATTAAAACTGTTCTTCCTGTTTAAATGCATATGCACAAAAAATGTAAAAATGGTCCAAAAATAAAACTCTCCATATTCCTTAAAACCGGATTTTCATACTCCAGAGGATACTTTATACACAGACAATTAACTGCATTTTCATCTCATAACAAGTATCAAATGTTTAAAGGATATCACCTTTGAAGTTGTGACATTTCTTTGGGAAAAAGGCACCATCTCAAGTATCTGACAAAAACTCCATATTAGCAGCTTTCAGATAAAACGTGCAATTTCCACTCATAAAAACAACACTCATCTTTATACCCAACAAACTTGTGTCATTGATCCGCTAATTTGCAATACATTGACGCATTGCTCTAATTTGCGATTAGAGTAATGCGTCAAATATTGCTCTAATTTGAGCAGCTCATTGAAGGCAGCATAATGCATAAAGCAACTATTTTTTCAGTAACATAAGTACATTTTTTTTCAATGCACCTAACACCTAACATATGGGTTAGGTGTTCCGGCAGGAAACTGAGTGGATAATTGTCAGCTCTATTATTAATCTCTGTAATTCACAGTAAACATCAGATATTAAAACATTAGGCTCTGAGTCTGTGAGCCACAGTTAATTCTGCACAACAAATATATCACTGAAAATGTGATTGTTGTTTTGGCATGTCGTCAATTCGGAGATAGCAAACTTTAAAAACAGACATTCAAAGATGCATGCATGCACGGATCTGCAGTGTTTTCTGTGCAGCCGTTTCAGAAAATCTCAAAGTGTGTAAGCGCTCATTTCCTCATCAGTCGTCACCGTCTCGAGTGCAGTTTGATGTGTTCAAGGCCTCCTTCTCTCTGGTCATTGGCTCTCCTTTTATTGAGCAGGCATCAGACCTGGTTGCCTCTGCGCTGTTCCAAAAGCCATAGACGAAGTAGATAAAGATACCTGCAGTAGTGGAGGAATATCAGGTCAGAGAGGTCAGACTATATTTAGGAAAGCTGGCAGAAAATGTTCCACTCTTGAGACACAGTACCTATCAGCATCCAAATGCTAAAGCGCACCCAGGTTCCTTTATTGAGCTGCATCATCAGGTAGACATTGACAAACATGCTGGTGATGGGAACGAAGGGCACCAAGGGAACCTGTGGAGAGAGAATCCATTTCAAAAGGCTTAAAAAACTCCTTCACAAAAACATAGTTCTGAAATCTATCGAGATAAGTGGAATGAATGACTTCATGTATCTAGAAGGAAATTCAGCAAAAGAAGTGAGAAGAGTAAAAAGAAAAAGATTTCACGGTTAGGTTTCTATATGTCACCACTGGTTAATTAAAGCATAAATAAAATATTTAAGAAAAACCTTAGTCTGACTGATTTAGTTTGGACAAAAACCGCCATTTAGTTGGGTTCACGCTCATCACTGAAAGGGAGTTTATACAAAAAAATCTTCCTGTAGTGGTACTAGTGGGTATTGCAGCTCCAGGGTTAAAGCTCAATAAATATTTGACATTTGCCAAAGTTTTCTAAACAAGCAGATGTTATGTGCTCTTCAAAGCAGCTGCCCACCTCAAAATATCAGTGATAAGAGATGAAAAGCAAGAAAGGCCGTCAGAGGGAAGCAGACCACTTTCAGAGAGCCATTTTCTCAGCTGATATAAAGTAATACATGTTGACAGTCGAGCTAAAGATTGGAAGACTAATCAAGACCTGGATCTGATCACCAAGACAGGAGCCAGGCCAAAAACTTTGTGCACGAGCTGCAACCACACCTGTACAAATATGACCTTCACTATAATCCTATGCTCTAATCCATACAACTGAATGCAATGTGAGTAGTTTACAAATCAACACCCTGAACTGAAAAGAACTCCTTATTTTGTTTGCCAAGTCTCCAAAAGAAATTGTAGCAAACAATAATTGAGACTTCTTATAGGTTTATTTCAAACCTGACGTTGCTCTTGCTACTCCATTATCACAAATTTGGGGAATGTGTGAGAAATAGTGGTACTATCAGCATGAACCCTGGATGGCTTACTAATTGGATTGCTTATGAAAACAGTTGAGAGCACTGAGTTCGAAATCCATGTTTACCTCTGCTTCACTTCAATAACATACTGCTGTGGTGCTGTTTTGCGTTGGTCTACCGCATAAAATATCCCCAAAAAATACACAGATGTTTGTGGTGGTAACATCCCAGATAGTGAAAAAGTTAAAAGGAACAAAAAAAATTAGCAAAAGGTTTAAAGTTCAAACTCACCTTAAAGGCCAGCTTGGCTTTGCTCTGAGGCTGCCTGTATATAACAAAGGTGAGAAGGACACAAACCGCCATGCTAACACTCATCAGAGCCACAGCCCAGGGGGCCAGAGTTTGTTGAGCAGCAACAGCACTGAAAACACACACCATAACACCTGGTGGAGAGAAAAAAAAAAAAAAGGAGACCTCGTCACGCTCCGGGCCAGTTCAACATGAAATGTTCACTTTCATCCTCGTGCGAGGCTCACCAATTATGCTGGTGCAGATTTTGACGGTACGACCAGACAGAGGAGAGGGTTCGGGGTTGGAGGGGGACAGGAGATTCTTGATGCTGATCGTATCTTCTGGTTGAGGAAAGACGTCAGAGTTCCCTTCGCTGCAAGACTCCGGCTCCTCCTGGGTGTTGGCCATCTCATAGGCCGTACTCGGCTGCTCAGGCTGGTACCTTCGCGTGACAGGCGAACAGAGAGCAGACAAGTCACTAAGGATGGGGAGGCGGGACTTAAAGATGAGGTGAAATCACTTAACAATAAACAAATGTTATATCTCTTAAAAGCAAGAACTGGGTGCACGAATACAAAATCTAGCTCATTGTAGATTGTGTTATAATCTAGTAGGTTTAAAATTATAAATACATGCTGAGATGGAGGGAGCAGGTCAGAGAACTAGGAGAAAATCAAGAAGTAGGAGAAAATACTTAAACCATCTAGCTTTAAGTATGTGCTAAAGTTTGAGAATTTAGAGGTAATCCTTGAAATAAATGAATCTAAGAATTCATTTATTCTCATGTCAGATCTAAACTTTTAAGTATTGCATATTTCTTGGTTATTTGGTGAGAAAAACAATTACCTGAGTACCAACACACAGGCAGCAACCAGAGTATAGGCCAGTAAAGTGCCAATAGACATGAGATCCACCAGGTCCTTTAGCTCAAACAGGAAAGCCATCACAGCTGCGGGGCACAGAGGAGAAAATACACATCAGCAGAGTGACTTGAACAAGAATACACAGCAGAATTAGATTCAATATTAATGACACAGTATTTTAATTAAAATAAAGTCTAAAAAAAATAAAGGAGGAAACTGCCAATCTATTACTGTAAAGATCAAAAATATTTACAACTATGTGTGATTCGTTTTTTCCCCCCTTCCTCCTCCTTCCACATGGGGGCACTGTTGACTTTGTCTTTATCTCAGCCACCTACCAGACATCAGCCCTGCCACCAAGGTGGAGACGATGGGCGTCTTCCTCTCGCTGACACGAGCCAGAAACGAGAAAATCACCCCGTCACGAGCCATAGCAAAGATAATGCGTGGCAGCGGAAACATGGAGCCAAGGAGGCTATGTCATGGATGAAGGGAGGAGGAGGAGGAGACTTTAGAACGTAGCTGTGGTTCCACACGAGCCCTCAAACATTGTCAGCCCAACGGAACAGCTGCTGCGTCAGCTAAAGTTTGCCGCCTTTGTGCTGCGTTTGCATGTTAGGTGTTGAGGGGCCTGCCTCGCCACGCCTCACGCAGCATTCTGCCAGTTAGCGAGTTTAGGGTGTGAGCTCACCTGCGACCATGCCGGAGGTTACTGTAGCTGTTAGCGGGGTTTTGGTTCGCGTGCTGATTTTAGCCAAGCATTTGAAGAGCAGGCCATCCTCCGCCATGGCCCAGATCACTCTTGGCATTGGGAACATGGAGCCCAGCAAGCTGGTTGGTGCAGGGAGGGAGAAAAGAGCATGCAATGTCAAGGAAAACACACACACACACACACACACAGCTCAGATATCTATATGTATATTAGGTGTTTGTCACAACGGAATAATTTTATTAACATTTTACTGTATGCTTATCTGTGACTTAAAGAGCTATCAAAAATTGATTGTTGTATCTTTATGGTTGACTAAATTTTTTGTTAGTTTTCTGCCAGTATATCCTGTAAATGTAAAATATGCACCACTGGAACTTTTGCAAAATTCCCGAGTGTGGTGTAAATTTGGATCTACCCAACTATGGTCTATGCAGTTACTTTAATAAGAGCAAAACATGCATTTCAGTTATTTTTTTATGGTTCTTGAGCAACTCCAGTTGTTTTTGAAGTATTTTATATTCTCCCTACGCCTCCGTGCAGGGCTTTCTGCGTCTCCACATGGGGTACTGCTATTCTTCAATAAATGTGGAAACTAATTGTTTAAAGCTAGACATTAATATTCAATCGAGAGATTTTAGAGGTAACATAAAACTCAGAAACAATCAGAAAAGGACAGAAAGAAAGGAGAGAAAGAAACAAGAAAGGATCCAAAAAGCAAAGAAAGAAAGAAAACAGAAGGAAACAAAGGTTCATACCATTTTCTTTTTCTATATTTATCCACACACTGAAAATAGTTGAATTCCATATTTTTCCAGAAATTAAGCACCCTAAATACTAAAGGATCATCATTTAATTTCAGAATCTAAATGATTTTACATTCGCATTTATATATTGTACCAAAAGCAGACAAAATGTTTCTAAGAATCTTTCCAATGTGTCACCTGCCTCATACACCCCAGTCTTTCCGACCTACTGTTCTTTAACTGCAGCTCGTCGGCTACCAGCGAGTAAAGCGTTATGTAAAAGAATTCACTACTCAGGGCAGCTGAAATGAATTATTCATTTCCTAAAGATTCCTGCTGAACAATTACGCGCCCTCTGTGGCTTCTCATGCTGAGAGGCAGTAGGAGACCCACTTACCTGGTCGACAGAGCACATAAAGAGCCAATGGCTACTGCATAAGTGGCTCCCTCCCAGCCTACATACTTAAAGGCCACTGGAAGAGGGCTGTCTTTGTCCAGCATGTAGTACGGCATCATAACAGTGAGAGCCGCCGAAACGCCGAAGTAAGCCACAAAACAGATGAGGAGAGAGGCCACGATGCCGATGGGAATGGCCTTCTGGGGGTTCTTCACTTCCTCTCCTGAGGGGGAAACAAACAAAAAACGATATGTCAGGTAACAGAGTTTTGTGTGTACTACCCGTGTTAATGCATTTGCCGTCACCTGTAGTGGCAATGCAGTCAAACCCCACAAAGGCATAAAAACAGGTGGCAGCACCAGAGAGGATCCCTGACCACCCGAACGGCATGAAGCCGCCTGCACCAAGAGTTTCAGGGTGGGGAAGTGAGGTACTGGAAGTAAGAAAAGAAAGCACTTATTTACTTTATGAAAATAATTAGCATTGGTAATCATAACACATTGATCTTCAGTGAACCTACTTATGGGTGGCGTTTCCAGTGGCGTTGAGGATCTCTTCAGGGTTCAGATTCCAGTTTTTTAGGTCTCCTTTAACCAGTCCAGAGACGATCACAAACAGCAGGACAAGCACATTGACGCAAGTGAATACTTTATTCACCATGGCCGATTCTTTGACTCCAAAAGCAAGCAACGCTGTGAAAAGTTGAAAAGGAAAAAAAAAATATGATAGGATATATGACAGAAACAGTGGGGGTGGAGGGAAGAAACGTTGTAATTTTTAAGCACATTGTTTACGTAAAAAAATAAATAAATAAAAGATAGGAAGAAAAGAAAAAAGAAAAAGAAGGGGTGATGGATGGATGCGAAACTGAAACAATTAATCAGATTAATCGTGACTAATCGTTTAATGGAATAATCGTCAACTAATTTAGTAAATGATTAACTGTCAGCTGGAGTATACAGACTCAAAAAAAGCAATTTGCTGAAAGAATAACACACCCAGAGAAGTAATTATGCTAAAGCTGTAAGAAGTTGAAAGAGAAATCTGCAGAATGCAACAATTTTTTAAGCAAATAAACCGCAAAAAAAAAATAATCGATTCGTAAAATATTTTTAGGTTGTAGCCCTAGGTGGATGGATAATTAAAGGAGGGATGGACAAATGGAAGGAGGGAGTGATGTATAAATGGATGGATGGGCACAACCTTTAGACGGTAGAACATATATATAAAAATAAAAAATATAGAAATACAATTGATGTTCTAGACTAAGTTGTCTTTCTTATTCTGATCCATGAATGAAAAATCAAATTCCTTATTTTTCTAAACGTATCCACTCTGTACCAGAGTCATGGAAAGACATTATTGTGTCTAACCTGTCAGACAGAGTATGATGAAGACAGCAAATATGTCCGGATACTCTGCCAGCCACTGTACATTAATTTTCATGTATTGTTTGCAAAATTGCTCAATGTGCTTTCCGGTGAGCTCATCGAAGGTGGCGCTCCAAGCCCTCGCCACACTTGAAGTTCCTGCACAGAGAAATCTTCAGGTAATTCACAAATCACAGAGATTAGCAGCCAGGTCTTTACCTTTCCTGTTTTTTTAAGTGATCTCACCAATGACATAGGAGAGAATGAGGTTCCAGCCCGTAATATAAGCCCCTAGTTCTCCCACCGTCACATAGCAGTACAGGTAAGCTGAGCCGGTTTTCGGGACACGGGCTCCAAACTCGGCATAGCACAGACCGGCTAGCACGGAAGCTAGCGCAGCTATGAGAAATGAGAGGACGATGCCAGGTCCAGAGGTTTCACGAGCTACGGCACCAGCGAGCACATAAACACCGGCACCCAATGTGCTCCCAACGCCCAGGGCCACCAGGTCAAAGGTCCTGAGGCATCGGGCCAGCCGGGTTTCGTCTAAGCTGCAGTCCACAACCTTCACCCTCAGGAGCTGCTTCCCAATGCCTTGTAATTTAGCCAGAATCATCTCTGTTAGTGCCAAAGGGACACAAAGATACCTGTGGACAGAACAAGACAGGAATGGTGATGGGATTATGACACATCTGTAAACACAAGGTGTTCAGTTAAGCCTTTCACAATATCAATATCTGGATGATCAATTGTCGCAGAAGATGATCAATTGTCGCAGAAATTATTGCGAGAAATGTTGTTTTCAGACCATTTTCAAGTGACATATTGGTAACGGCGTAATAATGCAAGTTTGCCCTTTCAAAGACCAATAACTTTGACTTTGTAAAGAACACTTCACAATGGAACTAAATATATTTTAAATATCCAAAATAAAACACGCCACCACAAACCACAAATAAAATGAAAAACAAAAAACAAAACAAAACAAAAAAAAAAACACACAAATAACTGAAACCATAAATTATGAAGTCCATAAACAAATTTGCTCTTCAAAAAATACCATTAGAATTTATCGAGCTCATTTTAATTTACTATGCGATTGATTATTACAATAGGCTTATATTCAATGCTTATGACTTACAAAAAAGTATTCAAACCTCATAAGCATTCCATTTTCATTGGAACTTTTTATGACAGATCAAAACGTAGTGAATGGCTGTCCAGTGAACGGAAAGTTATTGAAGTTTTTTGACCAAAAAATGCTTGAAAGTATAGCATGTAGTTGTATTTATTTGTATTTGCCACTAAAAACGTGGAACATAGCAAGCATGTGGAAGGAGACACTCTGATCTGGTCCAAAACAATAGTTCTTATTGTCACTTATGTTGTTTTCAAAGTGGTAACAAAAAGTACCGTGATAAATCTTTAAGTACATATCGGACTCTTTAAGCCCATCCCTGCTGAAAATGCATGAATTTTCAATTACAGAAAATTGTGGGAGTGCTCATAGTGAATGTGTGTGCCACTTCTCAGAATCTTATTTGTAAAACAAACATTTAAACCCTTTATCGTTTCTCTTCCACTCCCCAGTCGTGCACTCATTTGTGCTGATCCTTTATATAAATTCCTGGTGAAATGCATTGAAGTTTGTGGTTGTGACACGACACAACAAAATGTGGAAAGAGTGCAAAGATTTCACAAGGCACTGCGTCCATGCTCAGTGCAGAAAAGCATGACCTTAAGATCACATCGTTTTACCGTCTGTGGGCGTTCCAGGAAAGAGGCTCATCAGTTTATGGTGATCATTTACAACATCCAATCAGGCTTAATGCAACAGATGCAGCATTTAATCTGAAAATGTCTAGGGAAGTTTTTTGGTTATTGAACACACCTCATTCAAAAACCACACCTCATTCAAACCACCCAAAATATGGGTGAACTAACTATTTGAATATCTCTTATTGTAAAATATGCTCCACATTCAGTTACATCCAATTATGCTCCGTTCCTCCAGAAAGCTAAATTTGCTTCTTTCAAATTTGTTCGAGCCCACAGCTTTATTGTAGTTTTCTTGTAAAATATCAATTATTAAGGGAGCCAACATGTACAATATTCTGCTACTGAAAAGAACTCAAATGGAAGGGGACAATGTCTGATCAACAGAAACTGCTAAACAATTGTGACACTGCAGTCATCGCTTCAAGCTTCCGCAAAAACAATACATCTGCAATTGAAATGATAAAGAAGAGTACTCACTTCTGTTTTACAACAAGTTCAACACAGGTTCCTGACTATCACTGATGCCTATGAGCTCACAATGCTCCCAAGCTTGATTGTCCAGATGGCACATCGCCTTACCACCAGCTTTAGATGACATATTTACACTCAAGGGCTTGACATGTGACACAGATGCCAATTTGTGTACAAACCATTCAGGTATTTGGTGTACAAATAGAACAGTGATATATCACATGGCCTCAGAGGCAGCTGTTTTGACACCAATAAACCCCCCTTCCTCTTCTGAGTCCATTTAAAGTTCAAATGTAGATAGAGACAACCTAATAGGACTGTTTGTTTTTGTTATAGCAGCAACATCTAGAAACTTTCATCAAACAAATCCTGGGGAGATTTTAAATGTTATGTTAATGTGGTCTAAAAGAGGTATTGGCAAAACATACCTTAACATTTTTATGTTGTTTTTTTTCTTCTTGAAAGGATATTGTTCGATTTTGAAGGTTTAGAACAAAGCAGAGAGAATAACATGCCTGTATACAAGAAACGCACGATATATCGGCACCAACATCAGTATCGGCAAGTACTAGTGATTTTTAATATACGAATATCTGCCTGATAAATAAGATGGATATTAACAACCGAAGTTTATTTCCATCGTTTTTGGAGGGGGCAAAAAGTTGGTTGTGGTATTTGTTTGCTCAAGTGACAGTCAGAGTAATGCAGTGCAGGACTGTGGAAATTTAACTGAAGCAGAAAAGCAGTAACATGGTTGTTTTTTAAGGTTTTTAAAGGGTAATGAAATGGTCATTGGCCATAGCAGCAATATTAACTTAGGATATCAATATTGTTCCAAAGTTTTATATCTGTTTATCTCTCTTATACAACATTTATAGACTGGGATTTGACTAAAAATAGGCCGGTCTGAAATGCTCCTAGTATGATAAGCTTCAGTAAAGATACTGTGGTAACTTTACCATAGTATTTTTGCCTAAATATATGCAATTTACAATTTTTCAGGATGAAATTGTAATATTTGCAATAAAAAAAATAGTGGTGTTATATTGTTGCCTTAATATTTCAAGCAGTGAACAAACCTCAGACAAAGCCAAACAATTTTAAGGTGCATGCCCCGGTCGTAGTAAACTGTTATACTGACCCATATGCAGTTGCCAAAACAAACTAAACCAAATAACGAAATATAGACACTAGAAAAAAAAAATCAAATGGAAAAAAGAAATCTGAAAACTATAAGTATTTCCTTCTCCTGGAGCTAAAATTGGCTAGCAGGAATGTTTCCTTATATGCTGCTGGTGATTGAGCTCATTAGCCACATCTCTGTCCAGGAATAAAAAATAAAAAAAAGAAGTGTTGCGATGAGTCAGTGGTTCCGAATTAACAACAGAGATACGCAGCAGAATGAACATGATGTGGCGTGTCTTAGCTGAGCTAAAAAAGGCGGGTGGGAAGGATGGGGCCCTGCCCTCATCTCAGCCAATCTCTGTGCTGATGACTCATATCGGCATGTGCATGAATTTGGGAAGGCATTTGGTCCCATGGTCTTTAATGTTTGCCTGCAGGCACAATACATTTACTCCTTCAAATGACTTTTATATCGACAGTCACAGTTAGGCCTCAAAGACAACTTCTAAAAGCAGATCAGCTAAGTAATGCATAAATTACAAAGTAATTACTCATTTGATTAGATTCTCCTCATGTAAACATTGGTTTCAGACAGAAGTTTTTGAATATAAAGTGGATGTGAGTGGACTGGAAGTGTACACACAGTGCCTGCTCACTGGTCCTCAGCTTGATGATGCAATGTTGACATACCATAACTACTTCAAAATTTCTTCCAAAGGTTTCAAGCTAATTACCAACATGCTCACATCTTTACACTTTACAGTGCCTTGTATTCGTCTAGCACCTAGTCTATCAAGTTTTGCAACATTAAAACCACAAACTTCAAAGCAGTTTATTGGCACTTTATGAGACAGACCAACACAAGCTGATGCATAATGTGAAGTTGAAACGTTTTAATGCTTTCACAAACATAAATCTGAGAAGTGTGGCATGTACTCGTCTTTAGGCCCCTTTTTCTCTGATACACCATCTGTGAAAATGTGGCCACTGCAGTCATAGCTAAACACCCTCTTAGTTAATAAACATGGTCATAATCAGAGCCATATGCTTTCACGGTTAATATATGCACTATTGGAATTGTTTAAAGCATTCTTTCGAGTTTTTGGCAGGAATGTAACTCCATATCCCATGGTAACTAGAGGAGCTGAAAAGTTCCCAAGCTTTAATGAGAGAACATATTGACAGAAACAATCATCATCATGCATTAAGAGACTGGCACAAATAAACTAATTGTTGGAAAAAAGCCAAAGTTAGGTTTTCACTACTGCACAAGCTATGTGGGGCACACAACATATATGGAACTCCACAACTGAAGGTTTGGGCTTTCAAGCAAGTATTATGCAAGACACTATGCTGAAAGACAGTGGGAGAAGCATTATCTTGTGAGGAATTAATGCTGATCAGAGTCTATGGGAAGGTGGAAGGAGTTGTCCTTCCATTTTCCAGAAATCCTGATAGAAAACGTCTTAAAGGCTGCAAAAGACTAGAGACTAGGGTGAGGGTTTACATCCTTCCAGGTCAACAACCCTATAGCTAAATATCTACAAGTGAATGGCTTAGCTCAAAAGCATATTCATGAGTAAAGATTGCCAACTAGAACAATACAACTGAGAATCTATGACAAGACTCCATTGTCCATGCTTTCTATCCAGTATGACTGAACTTGAGCTAAATACGAATGGACAAGCATCTCGGTCTCTGGGTGCACAAGCACATGAAAACAATATGAAGACTTGTAGATACAACTACAGTCAAAGGTAGTTCCACACTATATTGACTCAATGGCAGCTGAATACAAATAGCAATATTTACATTTTTATTTCTAAAACAAAAATATTCAAAAGTACGCATCTTTTTTTTTCCTTTTCCAGTTTCCCCAGTTTTGGGTTGTGTTGCAGCATACATTTCCAACAGAATAAAAAGGTTAAAGGAGGCAAGACAAGCTACAGCACAAAATAACACACACACAAACTTTATCTCATATCTCCTCATGTATCCTTGATAAGTGCCTGACCTCTTGGTAATAACCCTGCCTGTAGCATTGCTCCAAAAATATATTAAAAAAGAACTATTAATTTTATGGTTCCTTGTCAGGTGGCAACACTGCTTATTAGGAGGATTAATTACTACCTTGAATGTATTTGCATTTATTTTATGAACCTTGCTAAGGCTAATTAACTGTTATGACAAAAACTATGAACTTTGAGTTATTTGTTCATTTCTTCGTTGTAGTAATTGGTGTTCTTTTTCAAACTCAAGTTGTAGAAGCAAATACACAATCATCATAGCTATAACTTTAAAAACAAATAATATGTCATTTCATTCCCTCTGAGTAAAAAGACATATTTCCAGCCAAGTATTAGAATAAGCATGGGTTCTGTTGGGAGGGAGAGGGACTGATGCGGATGCTGGATTTAAAAATTTGTTTACTCCAATTTCAAATCTGTTTTTCTTTTACAAAGAGTCAGGATGCTATGATGATCTTAAGTCTGACTGTCATAGTTGACTTTGGTGCATTCAGTCTCTGGAAGGCCAACGGTAAAATAAATCAACAAATATTGTCTGCAGATAAAATACATGAAAATGATTGCCTAACTGATTCTGAAATAATTATTAATCCTTTATCATTATTACATTAAATGAAGGTCATATTCCCATTCTAAACTACAGTTTCTTTATGTGGACATCGTGCTATACCCAAACACACATCATAACCTAGTAAAAACCTTTGGCCATCCAGGCTTTTTGTTTGGTTATTTTAAGTTCATTAAATTCAGTCAGGGAAATGAAAATGCATTTCCAGACCAACAAGCCTGAACACAAATTAAAAAGAAAGTGCTAAATCTTTGTGTCTTTTAAATTCAGTTTTCACTAGTTAAATAAACAACGCCAGTGCTGATTTCAAAGATGACCAAGCATGGACGGAATGAAAGTGGCCCCCAAATAAAGTCTGCTTCAGTCTCAAATTGGGTCGTCTCTGAAAAATAATAAAGTTTCACAATGTAACGCAACTGGTTTAGAAAACAAAACGGGCTGATCTCAGTGACTTGGATTCCTTTCTGATTTACTGCAGATAAATGAAAACAGGTTCTAAACCTGCCCCAGAAAACAGGAAGGTTCATTCATACGTGTTTTGGGTTCACGCGAGTTCATCCGCCAGAACTACAGCTGTGAAGCGCGCTCCTATAAAAGGAAATGTTCCTCCGCCGGCAGTGCTCACACTTTTTAAAAGTGTAAACATCAACAAAACCTCTTTAAACTTGCCTCGATGCTTAGGTTTCTTGACAATTTACACCACACTCTGCAACTTCAAAGTCTGCTAATGTGGAGAGTGGAGCTTCTCTGAGATGCCCTGAAGTTTTATTGCATCAGCCGGATGATCCTTCCGTCCTTTCAGAGTCCATGTGCGCTGCTTCCTTATTAACAACTGCAGCGTGAGCGTGGCTCAGATGAAACCGCGCTGCTGCTGAGTTTTTCCTCCTCTTTCATTCGAAAACAGAATAATTAACAATCACTTACTTTCAAATCAGCAACAAACAGCTTTAGTTTTTTTTTCCCCCTTCAGGAAATTGACAGATGATTCCGTAGGAAGGGCACCCGCATGGAGGTGTTCAGTACTCTCTCTCACACACACAGACAAAAAAAGAGTCCACCCACCCAGCTGTCGGTGGCGCCTGTGGCTCCACCCGATGCTGTGCGCTGCAGGTGATTCGCACAGCCGCGAGATGGCGCGGTTCACAAGTTAATGCTCCTCCAGGTCGTCCTTAGCGGATCTCTCTCTGAGGTACCTAGGATGGAGATCAGAGCACAGCGTGCCCTCCGGCCATGTCTCACTTTTAAAATTGCCCCTATAGCCCATCAGTATGCATGCCTTCACATCTGTCCCTGCTGTTCTTTTCAACGCTGGATGATTATGAATTTCTTGTGAAGTTGTAAAAGACTCTGTGGGGGGAAATAAAGCTGCTACGCTCCATTCTCCCAGTTGTCCTGCTGTGGCTGAGTGGTGGTGATCCTCTTATCCCAGCCTGGATCTTCATAGATAACACAAATCTACATCAGGATTTGGGTTTATCTCCACAACTTTTCCAGCATTTAATGCAAAAGTCACTGTTACAATCAGAGGTCAATTTATTAGGTACACCTTACCAGTAATGGGTTGGACTTCAGCTTGCCTTCATCACCGCCTAATTTCCTCATGAAGGACATTCCTCAAGGTGTCAGAAACATTGCTCTGAGATTTTGGTCAGTGTTGACATGACACCGACGCACAGTCACTGCATATTTCTGTGGCGATCCGTGATAAGGATTTTTGTTCCACAACTTTACAAAAGTTCTCTGTTGGGTTTGGCTCTTGTGACTGTGCAGGCCACTGGAAACTAGTCTGAGATTATTTGAGCTTTGTGATAGAGTTCAGTATGTTCCTGGAAGCAGTCCTCAGAAGACAGAGATGCTGTTAAAATAAAGAGATGGACAATTTGAGCACCAGTGCTTCGATATGGTTAGGGTGCCCCAAGAAATTATACCAAAATCACCATCCTGATCTGTTGATTCAAGACTCACTGAATTCATTCTTTCTTGTTCAGAGTCTGAATTGTTTACATCAAATTTTGACCCCTTCCATCTGAAGGTTGCAGCAAAAATCAAGACTTCAAGTTGTGTAATGTCCAGTTCTGGTGAGCCTGTATGAATTACAGCATAAATTACTGATGCATCACTGCTACAACAGCAGATGTGGTCTTCTGCTGTGGTAGCTCACCTGCTACAAAGTTTGAAGTGTTGTGTGTTTATCGTATTCTACATTCTGTATGTGGGCTACTGTCACATTCTTATGTCAAATCAGTTTACCACTTTTTCTTCCGATCTTTAACATCAACAAGGGAATTTATCCATACAAGTGCTGCTCGATTGATTTTTTTCTTTTAAGATCACTTTGTGTAAACCTGAGAGACGATTGTGCATGAAAATTCCTGTAGCTGTTTTCGGAAATACTCCGCCTATTACTACAACCATGCTTTCTTAAATTACTTTCTTTCTCCCCCCGTTCTAAGTTTTAACTTAAGAAAGTAATTTTCTCTTTGTCCGATGTTTCTGCAATGTGACTGGCTGACTGACTCTGTGTGCTAACAAGCAGTTAATAAGGTGAACCTTATAAAGTGGATGGTGAGTGTAAAACCAACCATTTCAATACTTGATGCTTTTGACAATACGTCTGCAAACCAGAGAAGTAATTTTGTCCGCTTAGGTTGTTGACATCAATTGGATTCTTTCATTACTGGAATGACTTCCTCTTTTACTTGGACTACAGCTAGTACCATGTATCAAAACATTATTGCAATAGAAGAAGCACTTCAGATTGCCTCATCTGACATTTTTTGATATATTACTGACTGCTACTCACCCTGCAGGCCAATTGTGGGTATCCTTGATGAATGGTAATCGGTGCTCTTAGGTGATTTTTGTAGCAACAACGTTCTCAGGGAAGGAAGTGCTTCAAAAGACATATTAAATCAGATCTCTACTTCTTTCCGGCTTCCCAGAAAGAGACATATCTAGAGGGAAGTCCCCTCTTTATAAATGACCATCTAAATAAATGGAAGCTGGTAATCTTGTTTCTTAGTAACATAAAGTCTAACTTTGATTCCCTAATGTTTGTGTGGTGTAACGACCAATAAGTAATACAGCTAGAAGAAAAAATATAACATGTAGTGCCACGAAAACTATTAATATGAAAGAACCGTTTTACATTTGGTCATACAACAACCACAAACCTCAGCGTCACAACTCTGTGCTGCGGAGAATATCATAAGATTCGTGGAAAATTCAATTAATCACCACTCCCAAAAGTTTTAGTAGACGAGATTGATATTGATTGACTTTTACAGCAAAAAGCAAACGAAAAAAAAAATAAAAACATGCAAGCTTCTGTAAACACAGAAGCCATACAAGCACTTCAAAAGCTTCCGTTTGTGTCTGTTGTGTAAGCCAATTACATTAAAGTCACAGAGCTGAGCATGCTTTAAAAATACATCTATTGATATTTTCAGACTCTCAAAGACTCCTTTAAGGTTCTGGAGGGAAAAGGACTGAAAAAGGGGTTTTGCATGATAAAGAACAATATCCCAAGTTACAATTCAACTTCCTAATCAAAACAAACTGAAGTCATACATTAATTATGCATGTGTTCAGTTTGCACATCATAAAGCCAACTAAATGCAAAAACAAAATACTGTCAAAGCTTGTTAAAAGATTAAAAGCTTACCTAAATTTGTACAAAAACTAATATGTTTATTTGTGGATTCACAATTTAACTCTGTACAAAAAATATTTACATGTTGTAATGTTTAAGCATGTTTTATAAGTGCATAATGTACAGTGATGCAGTATATTTGACTTACTATTGGCTGAAATGCTCCGATTTCAGCGTCTATCTCTTTATTGCTCGCCCATGAAAACGTATCATCTGTTTAACAGATATGCTTAAAAACATCAGTGATTGAGTCGCCATGAAAATATGTAACAATCACCTTGTAATTAATCAGTATAAAATACAAATTTCACTTATTTGATTAAATTACTGAAATAATGCAGAGCCGTGTCTGTATTTGCTTCAT
>NW_006800238.1:835619-871897 GCF_000485575.1 Poecilia formosa
AGTACTCTTTTAAAAGAACAGCAACCACAAAAAAGTCTAAAGTTGTTAGTCTAAATGGAATAAGATTTCATGCTGTGTGTAACAGGTGTTCAAAGCTGCAGGAGCTTATTGTTCATAAGCACCATTGTTCAATAATAATTGTTCCCTCAAAAAGGTACACTGAGAGTTCTCAATGCAGCTGCCCAGCTGGTTCAATTCCTATCCTAGGGACTTCCTGTCTAAATATTGCAAATAAAACTGAATGTTTCTCATAACTGTCATAACTGCAGAGAAAGGTGTCCATGCTGAAAGATCAACTTTACTCTTTTAAAAGTAAAGATGCAGAAAAATGACTCCAAACAATCCATACAAGTGAATCTTGAATTTAGATGTGGCCTTCTGAGGGCAGCTAAGTGTTTTTAGCTGCCATACAAACACTTAGCTGTTTTATTCAAACATTAACAGATTTTACAAGACGGCATTTAGAAATGCTCTGGAGGAAGTAAACTGCGTCTAAGCAGATTTTTCAGGCACTAGGTGTTCCCTGCTGCTTGGACTGTATTATCCTGCAGAGAAAGGGGAGCTCTAGGATAGCGTACAAAGTGTAAACCCCTTTCATCACTCCATTCGGTGACATCTGCCATTGGATGAAACTGTATTTGAGCAGCAGCAGTTTGCACAGTGAAAAACACTCCCTGACTGGTGCAGTCTCATGGGCTCGGCAGACGCAATCCCCTCCATGTCTGTCACACCTCCTAGTTTTGACGACATGACTCCTGTTTAGAAATTTATATTCATGAGGGCAAATAAGGAATGCAATTCAACAAAGTGTTACAACACAGAACCCCCGCTACAGCCTCCTGTGTGTGAAGTCTTCTCATGTACTGTACTGCATAGTTTATACAGTACGACATGCATTTTTCATGGCACAGATACTTACAGGGAGTGCAGTCAATAACGTGAACACCTGTAAAATTCAGTGTTTCAGAAAGGTGGTTATTGCTCTCAGGTAGGCGTTGAGGCCATAGCATGTGGTATTGATGTATTTTCTTTGCAGCATATTTGGAGCATTGTCTACACTGTCGACACGGTTACCCCATTTTGTGTTTCAGCACCCTCCCAGGTCAAACATGCAGCGCATTGCAAAGATACTCAACCACCTCCAACCTTTTCACATTTCATCATGTTGCAACTGAAAACCTGAAATCTGACACACCAACACAATGAGGCACATGATTGTGAAACCGAATACAAATAAAGGGGGTTTTCAAGCCGTTTTAAAAAATAAAAGTCTGAAAAGGTTTTTGTTTATTTGTGCTTTGATACAGCTAAATAAAATCCAACTGGATTCTGACTGGGTGTGACTCAGGGCTCAGAGAGAAAGCAGCTTTATCAAGAACAAGGATGACAGAAGAAAGGTCAGGAAAAAACCTGTGAAG
Source organism: Poecilia formosa (assembly GCF_000485575.1). Classification (NCBI taxonomy): domain Eukaryota; kingdom Metazoa; phylum Chordata; class Actinopteri; order Cyprinodontiformes; family Poeciliidae; genus Poecilia; species Poecilia formosa. Next base: position 837,038 of record NW_006800238.1, read on the forward strand.
AAGTTTAAAGATGGGTTTGATTATAGATCAGTAATCCGAGTTTTGGACCTCATCGAGCACGTTGCAACCTACCACCTGAAAAGAGTACAGGACTTACCAAGACATGGACATCCACCTAAAATGACAGGCGAGCATCAATCAGAGAAGTAACCATGGCGACTCAGGAGCTGAAATGCTCTATATGTCAGGAGGGACAATCTGTTGGCAGTTCAACTTCTAGTTGTTAATCTGGCCTTTACAGAAAATTGGCAAAAATACACCCAGTGCTACAACGGAATTGTTAAAGTATATTGATGTGTTTCAGTAGTCCAAAATCCAGATTATCATCCAACTGAGAATATGTGACAAAATATATAAAGTTCCTATCACAGACTCTAATTTGTCTGAGTTTGAGCTATTTTACAAAGAGGGAAAAAAAATGGAATCTCTGCATGTACAAAACTGGTAGAGACATATACTGATTATTAAGGTCTAATTACAGCAAAAGGTTGTTTTTTTTTGTTGTGCAAAATATCGACTCAGGCAGGTTGAGAATAAAGTAAAGCTTTGGTGAACTTTAATCAGAGGTGGATTTTGATGTGGGCTAAATGGGCAGTTGCCCAAAGAGGTATAAGAAAGGGCTGGTCCTCCCAAGAACTAGAAAATAATATATATCTTATCTGCCAGTTGTGCCTTCAAGAAGTTTGCAGCTACTCATATCTATATGCAGCGGAATATGTTTTCCTTGCTTGTTGCCGAGTTCTGGGAGACTGGGTTGCCTTCTGCTGGGAAAAAATAAATAAATAAATAAAAAATCTGATTATTGCTTGAATTTTATTTGGCTGGGGTGGGCGGAAGAAGGAGGGCAGCATTCCTGCAAAAACAAACTGATTGTAATGCGACAACTGTGAAGAAGTTACTGGGTTGAGAATACGTTTAGAAGACAAAAACACACTGGACAACAATAGCTGGAAACTATTAACTTAGCAGGGACATGCAGAGTCAAGGTTGTTTTTTTTTTTAAATATTCGTCAGTGCCCTTGTACCAGACTTGACAGTGCAGACAGCAAAAATTGGGGCGAGGTCTGTGATGCTGCTCAAAAAGAATCCAAACCAATTACTTCTTAGAAGAAGCCATATGATCCAACAGCTGAATCTTCAGACAGAAACAAGACAAATCCATAGAAAAGAGTTAACAATACAAAAGAAAACAATACAGAAAACAATAAAAAAAAATCCCCATAAGAATTGAATCCACACCTTTGTGAGACAGCCTCAACAAAAGCTATTGTGATCTTCCCTTCACTGCTATTCATGCTACAGTTGCTATTAAGAGGCTTACACCGACGCCTGTGCACAAAGACTCATAATCTGGTGTAAGTAGAACAAAGTGTGGGGGCCCAGGAAATGGAAATTAAAATATTACAGTCTGATGAGCTGTCTTTCATCCTCCTTGCATCATGTTGTAGGGAATCACTTGCGGTGATTTCTTCCGTGCAGTCGTGGCGGCATTTCACAGCTTTTCTTGTCACCAAATGGAAAATGAAAGTTTTATGTGCTGCAGCACAGAGTGTAAAGTAGATTCCTTCCTTTGTCGTCGGAGAGATTTCAGGGCTCTTTCTGCAGTCGGCGGCAATATCCGAGCACACAAAAACAAACACGCAATCTATCTGTGGCAAGATATTTTGATTGAAAGCTGCTGCATTGTTTATGTTTACACTAAAATGTTTGGTTGTTCAGTATTCTTAGAAATGCCTCTGGGGGAATTATATGTGCAAAATGTTATAAATAGCAAATTAAAGATAAATATCGCTAGAAAATTGCAAATTTTCTGTGAATAATTAAAAGTCAAGCTCCAGAGAAAAATGACTGCAGAATACTGATGAATTTAATTTGAACGGAGAAAACAGAACCTCAAGTTCACTGTACCTCCTTTTCAATATAATTATTTAATCTATGTTAGATTATTTTGCAACAGAATCCAAAAACCATTTGTTGATTTTCTGCTTTAAATAACATAAAGGTAAATTAGATCATCCAATGTGTTGATTTTTGTAAATATGTTATTGTAATATTGGCGTGTTTTTACTCAAGGTAACATTCTGATTTCATCAGCATGCCAAAAGTTACCCCCACCCTCTCTCTCACTCACTCACTCACTCACACACACAGACACACACACACACCTCCTTCCATACTATCTCAAGGATGCAATAGAGAGGGATCAGTAGTCCAGACATCCAGGTTGTTCACATTGCTTTGGTTTGACAGACTGTGATTTTTTTTTTTTAATCTTTATTAGTAATGAAAAAGAAACGCTAAAACAGTTACAGTCTATCAGACATCAGACGTTCTTCAGAGAACAAAAGAGGACAATTGGTTGTGGCAGCAGCAAAATGACAGTGACACTGGGTCAGATACAGGGTGATTAAAGGCTCTAATTCAGGTGCACAACCTTGTTGCTTATAATGTATGCAAAGTGATCCTCTGAGTGATTTAAGAGGTGGAGAAAGTTCTTTCTTTTTGAATACTTAAACAGAAGCGATGACATGTTCATGATACTTCTGACTAAATAGAGGAAAATCGTTTTGAATTTGGATGTGTTTTCTTTAAGCTGCGGGGAAGGCAGATCAAAACCCACCATATGTTACAGTATATGCCTTAAATGACAGGGTCTGAACCAATTCAAAAGGTGTGGATCATAATAATCTGAAAATATGCATTTATCTGCAAATAAAAAAAGAAATCCTTTTTTTCCCCCTTTATTCGTTCAACTTGGAAGCCGCTTAAAAACATCCAAAAGCAACAAGGGACTCCAAAGAGATTCAAAATGAAGTGAACATACAGACTGGCAGGAGATCTGTTATCAGTTATTTTCACAACATACTTTGTGACATTTTATAAGTGTGTGTGTGTGTGTGTGTGTGCGCGCGCGCGCAAGTTCAGCAGTCAGCATCAGCGATGTTCCTCGGTTTATTTAAGTTAATCAATAACCTTCTCACACAACAGCGCTGCAGCGCTCCTAGAGCTGTTCGATAATCAAGCAAGTTGAGACAAAAGTCACAAAAGTCACAACTAATTGAAAGACGCACATGTCGCTCTCTGTGTGGATTTTCCTTGTTTTTTGTTTTTTTTTCGGGAACGATCCCAGGGGAATGCAACAGCACCTAATGAGCACGGTGTACATAAATCACACACAGCTTCCTAAGGTAGTCAAGTATGCGAGTCACACATGTAATACCGTTTTCAGTCTCATGCTGGTGTGTGCCGAGAGACGGCGTCAATGTTTTGAAGTGGGATTTAGTTTGAGAATTTTACAGTAAAATAACAGCAGAAAAATTTATGCAAAGGGAAAAAATTGGGTAATTTCAGCACAAGTGTTGCTTGTGTTTTATGCAAAAAAAATGAACAAATTGATTTTTAAAATGGCAAACTGATGACTATTCATAAAATCAGTACATCCTAGGAATATGAAGTGGATTTGAATGCGCTCTGAGATCCAATCCAACACCTAATAATAAATCGCACGGTGTGTGATTTATGTACACTGTACTCATTAGGTGCTGGCAGAGAGGCAGGAGGAGTGACTGAGATCAGATGCTACTACAACCTGAACACACCATCCTCACTGTAAAATATGGCAGTGGCAGCATCATGCTTCAGGGATACTTGTATGAAAGGGAGAAAGTGAACTGTGATGGATGTAGCTAAATAGAAGGAAATCATGAAAAAAAACAAAAAAAAAAACCCTGATATATGCTACAAAAGACTTAAGATTGAGGTGGAAGTCAGGACCAGCAGCGACCTAAATTAACAGACGGTCCAGATCAAAGCTTAATTGTGTGCTGGAATGGCTTAGTCAAAGTCCAGAGCTAAATCCATCTGAGAATCTTTGGTAAGACTTAAAAATTGATTTTCATTTACATACTAAAATCTAAAATATGACTAAACTTGAGCTACTTTGAAAAGGAAAAAAAAACCGCTAAAAGTTTCAGTAAATATGCAAAAGTGGTAAACTTAATTGCGTACTATAAATGAAGTTACAGTGTTTCTACAAAGTTTTGATTTAGAAAGGGCTGACAACAATATATGCCACAATTTCCACATTACTTTGTGTAACATTTTGAAAAAAAAAATAAATAAATAATTTTCCCATCACTTCAAAATTACTCTGTATTTTGTCTGGTTCTGAATTCAAATTCCAACAGAATGCGTTGAGGTTTGCCGCTGTAATGTGACAAAACATGAAAAGCCTCACAGTGTATGTAAAAACAAATGTATATAAAAATATATACATTGAGTAGCTTTTAAAAAAACAACAAATCACCAAAATACAAGACACTACTATAAAATGATTTATCAATTCATTATTTAGTGCAAGGGACATTTTATTTGTAGACAGAAATGTTGAACACAGATGGGTCACAGGTGGTTACATACACACACATTCTGGTGTCTCTTTCTGTATTTTATTCTAATACAAAATGAATCCAAACAAATCACTTCTGTTTCAACACATCTAACAGTCTGAAATACTCTTTATTTTCTTTGATCTTTTTCTATGTTTGCATAAATGAATGCTGGCTCTGTCACAGTTGCTGGTCGTGTTTTTCAGATGACAAGCCAAATGCAACCAAGCCGAGAAATGGCTGCTGGCTAGCGTCGGATGGACTCGGCAGGGCTTTTGATTTTTAGCATCTAGCTGCTCGGATAGGTTGGACGCTTCCCAAATGGACCGATCTGAAGTAAATGGGGTTACACACCGTCTAAGGTTACAGATGGTATTTTGAAAGCACACAATTTTAAGACGCCTTACGTTCACCCCTTCATTCAGAAAAAGGCTCAGAGACAAAAAAGTAGGTTTTGACTGGTGTGCAAGGTTGACACTTTAAGATGAAGGTGATTGTTAACACTCAGTTTGAGCTTGGAATCTGTTCTCAATCCCGGTCTCTGTGGAGACAATCATCCTCTAATAACAGTAATCTATCTCCTCGTTGGCCAGGACAATAGCTGTTCTGCAGGGGATGTAGACCTGAGGAATAAAGAGACGGGGAGAAAGAAAGAAAAGTGAGACAACTGAAGATTAATGATGTTAACAAGATCACCAATTTGGAGATTACCAAATCTTCAGGTTTATTGTATATTTTTTTTCAGAAGTGACACATAGACACTTGGTAGTGCCTCATGATGAGGCATAGACACTTTTTTTTTGTCCTTTTTAACCAAGGTCGATGTGTCACCTGGGGAAGGATAAGGAGGAGGAAAAAGACAAAGAGGTGTATTCACATGTGAGCAAAAAAAGTAAGTCCTGATAGGAGACAAACGCCACAGCTTTGATCAAAGTGAACCGTCAAGGTTGGGAAGGTATAATTAACGTGACGGTGTTGCAGCTCCTCAGCCTCTGGGTGGCACTAGAGTCAGGAAACTGAGCAAAAGGGTGTCAAAGCCCAAATCCCACCGCTACTCTCCCCTCGACAACATTTCGGATATTTTTGGTTGGGGAATGCAACTCTGAAGCGTCTGACAAAAAAAAAAAACAAAACAAAAAACCCCCCCAAAAACAAATGAAACTAATACATTTATATTAATCAAAAGTTGATGAAAATTTCGTCGGGAACACAGACCCAGAGTCAAAAACCAAACCACCACACGGCTTCCCGCAGTAGACTCAGTGCAAAGATTTTAGAAGTAGTAATGATGACTATGTTAAATTATTTAGGAAAAGGGAAGGGGTGCAGCCACACATACATGAGAAGATGACCCACCTGCTGAGCGACCGAAATGCAAAAGCACCATTTTGAAAGGGCAACCAAAATTTGTGTGCTGCGTAGCATTTCTACCAATTCCAGTGACTTATTGCTCGATAGAAGCAGTTCTTGGAAAGATGTCGAGTAGTGAAATTCATGTTATTTATGGCTTTCACATTTGAGTTGCAATTGAACGTGCTGCAAGTGTACTTTGTCGAAAAAAAAAAACTAAACTTTGGCCTTAAGGCTACAGGAAAGCTTCTTTGTGTAAAGGCTTGACAATTTGTTATTATAGTACTTGAAGCAATTCAAAGAGGATTAGGGAGGTTTGGAAATTCAAGGCATGTTCTGTTGCTTTTTTTTTTTTCCTTTCTTTTTTTGCTCCACGCACCACGACAGGAAGTAGTGCTTTTGTCGAGCAATTGAATAACCCTCTGATAATGTAAGAAAGATTATACACTCACCAACCACTTAGGCAATTTGTGTTCACCATGTCTAGGTGCATACACAATGAGGTGCTGCTAAGTGATTGGCTGAATTGCTGTTAGAAGAAGTTGAACAGGTATACCTAATAAAGTGGCCGATCAGAGCGTATAGCTGAGGATGGGGCTTTTTTCACGCATGCATCTGTTTTAAGATCCATCACAGTTACTGAACACGAGCTGGGGTGGAGATCAAATTAATATAGGAGTTCACACCAAAAGCTTATCTCAGCATATTGAAAATAAACATAGTAAATATTTTATTATGACTTTTGCTAATAAATGGAGAAAGACTTGATAAGGTTATGTTTCATGATATGTACTGCCTGGAGGAAAAGTAAACCATTAACCTTGCAAATGTATCCTGGAATTATATTTGGTCTGACAATATGAGGGGAAACTGGTAAATATTTGCTTTTAGCTAGTTGAAATATGTTACAATCTAATAAAAACATAAAAAAAACAAAAAAAACAAAAGCAAATGAAAATACTTTAAGTGCTCCATCAGAGATCTCCTACAACATCATCTACAAGGGGAAAAATTCTTGCATATTGTTTTTTTTGTCTGCACTTAGATTTTACATCCATTTCTTTAAACAATTTAGGGATATCTTTCTAGTGTTGGAAATATTTTAAAGCTTTCAATTGTTCATTTAATTTGGTTGAAATTTTTGTTTGTTACTTTTTTTTTTTTTAAATCCAAAGCAATTCCATTCATAAAAGAAATGGGGGCGCCCCGTCTTCTAAAATGTTAATTTCCAAATTCTCCAATCAATGCAATAACTGTTTCTCATTGTCTCCCAAATACTGGCTGTGTATCTATTGCAAATATGGGCCTGTGTGAAGAAGCACAATCTGCCACTGGGCATAAACTGATATAAAAAAAGCTCTGTGGACTGGACAGGAAAAACAAACAAAGCTTGTAAATGTCAGATTGCCTAAATATATATATAGTACAAAGAGTCGGCCTAGTGAGGGCCTCATTTTCAAGCCGTGTGGCTAATAAAGCCTTTGATCAATCCTTTTGATATTCACAGTGTCATTTGGAGGCGAGAAGCCATCGTGCATCATTAGTCACTTCAGATTCATGCCAAAGGAAAAGCAAGACAGACATAAATGATGCGATATTTCCCCAACAGAACACTAAAAAAAGCGAGCAGAGTTGTAAACAGTTCAATCACCCCGCTGAACTCTCCCAGCCGCCCCTCAGCATCAGTAGATCTGAGCTCGCCGTGGATGCGTTTCTTTGGCAACAGTTTGTCATTGAGGGAGTCGAGCAGCCCGCCGCTGAAACACTGACACAGACATTGGTGCCTAATTAAACAGTCACAGTGGGAGAGTCTGCATGCAAAGGCACCACAGAGGGAAGAAAAGCCAGAATGAATCGCTGCACCTGTTCAGAGAAAAGCTACCACTGCGCCAAACCTGGAGTATGTCAACAGCTTTTATTTCCACTAAACGGAGAGTGTGACAAACAGTGACGAATTCTGAATGAAACGGAAAATGTAGCGAAGCGCATATCACAAGCGGCGGAATACGTTCAAATTAACAAATTACTTCAAAACATACATTCTGACAAACACAGCTAAAGACTTTCATCTGCTGACATAACTCAAACGTTACAGGATTCCCTCCACAATCCGAAGATTCAATATAGCGAAATACTAAAGTCCTTAACAATAAATAATTCAGTATTCAGTAAAAGCTGCTCAAAAAGAAAGTCTGGCATTTCTATTAGTTAAACTGAGCATACAACCTCAGCAATATGTCAAAAAGCATCTCATAAGGTGCATACAGCATCTACAGTAACATGCCAATATTTTTAATTGCTCTTAATTCCACTACTTTTTAAATTTTTTCTTTTTTGTTTATAACTTTCTGGGTTTTTTTCTTCTTTTTCACACCTGACTATGCCAGTGTGTTGTGCAGCATGCATTTTATTTGTAAGCTTTGAAACAAACCTGCAGCAGATGAGCATTATTTAACATAAACAGGTTGTGGTTTCTGCAGGTTTCACAAACTCAAATTTAAGACTTTTGAACACTAAAAATTATAATAATATGACGGAGACGTACAAGAAATGTGAGTGCAAATAAATACACACACACACACACACACACACACACACACACACACACACACACACACACACATACATCAAGGACACACACAGATAGAATAGATTTTATTTTGAATGTAAATGGAACAAACCATTTGTAGTCGCTTCACATTCCAGTAGGTTTGTTTTTTTTCTTTAATCGTTTACAACACATCTCTCTGTTGAGTAATTTTTGACTCAAACAACAATCACTACACTCGAATATTCATGCTTTTGGTGTATTTTGCTTAATTAGTGGTGCATAATTGATAACTTACTTCATAAATACCTTATCAACAGTCAATAGAAACATTTAGCATTAGGTTAAGTAGGTTTTGCAGCTCTAGACACGTTATTCACTAGGAGCTGAATGCAAATCATCACTTTAGATGATAAAAGTTGCTGACCACTGTGCAAACGCCAAGAACTATAGTTTCTAACAAGATATGAAACATTTGTTTTCTGCTAATAAATAACCGCAGAGAGTGTGTGTAAAACGGTTTCACAAACGCATCATCCCTGTGATAACCCTGCTGATATTCCGTGCTAATGACTTCACATCCCCGGTTAAATCATGTGGGGGATTTATGAATCATCATTCCCATCCACTCACTCACTACATATTCAAATGAATTACTCAGAAATATTCAACTTAATTCTCTTCAACGCATTACTGTTTTTCCGTCAGGGCAAACTGTCCTCTGGGATTTGTTTGAATATGTCTGCAAAGCCTGTGCTGCCTCTGATTACTCATTAGGAGTAGGTGTTTACTACTTCAGCCGCTCTCAAAGCGCATTTCATTCCCACACTCATAAGGAACATCTCATATCTAGGCAACAGCAGGCTCCTCTAACCGTCGGATCAAACAGCATTTACTGTAGAACAAAAAACCTTATCTCCACTTTACTCCATCACAGGTGCACAACTTAATGAGATGAGAGGGAAGGAAAGTAGATTTCGCTTTTAAATATTGGATTAGCAGAAAGTTTGCCGACACACTTTGTCCTTTTTTTTTGTCTCGCGGATGTTCTTTTGTTGCCTCATTGCGTGCTCACATGAGAGAATTTGGATTTTGCACTCCCCTCAAGAGCTGAGTCCAGCCTTTGGGCTAATACTCAATCTGATCAATGTTCAAACACACTGATAAAGGATTCATGAGGCGCTGCGCTGGAACATCCACTCTCCGCTCTCCAGACCCCAGCTGCTTGTGAACGCACTGCCTGACTATCTGTGCACTTTAACTCTCCAGACATGTCTCTGTTTGGCTCCATTACTCACTTAACAAGAATCAACCCGCTGTAAGCACTTCTGTAGACAACATGTAGTTTGTATATTAGGCACACAAAGAATCTGGCAGGGTAACAATTCAAAACCTGCCTTGGAGGTTAGCTAAGCTTTGGATTTAGAAGATTACATGCTCACAAGAAGGGTTACTAGATTGTCAAGCTCAAACATTACACTGATGAATTTTATTTTAATTTTCTTGAAAAGAAAAAAAAGGTGAAATCAAAATGCTATTTTCCATTCAGTGCGCTTGCAGTTTGGAGTATGAATTATATACAAATTCTAGTAATTTTGTCACATTTTGACCACAACATAATTGCACTTTATTACAGTTTGTTGCAATATACCAACAAAAATTTAGCTCAAAATTGTTACAATTACACATGGCTTATGATGGTGGAAGGTTTAGTGTCCACTTATATTCAGACTTGTTTTTTTTCTGATCCATACATCAGAAAATGTATGGATCAGAAACCAAGTTATTTCAAAAGTTCCACCTATGTGTAATGTCTCCAAAATGTAACTTTCTAGGCAACATGGAAATTGCTATGTGTGACAGACCGACACTGATTGTCACCCTCGACACATCATCACTGTGGAGAAACATGGTGCTGGCAGCATCATGCTGCAGGATTGTTTTTAAGCATGTGCAGGATGGATGGGTGGAACTGTTTATGGGGCAGTAAAGAAAGAAAACATTTCTTTACATCCACTCTGTGAAGTAAAACCCCTAAAACCACTGAGGTTTGCTTAGTGGTCAGTCTAGCTAATGTATCAAAAAATGTTTTCCTGAATTTTTGACTTCTAAACACTTTGATGAGATGGTTATTGAAGGAGAACAGTTAAAAGTACAGAAAACCTTTTTTCTCTTTTTTTAACTGTCTAAAAATGTATTTTCAGCCATATTGGATTTTGAGAACTGGTGTGAAACCTTCAACCTTCCAATTTTTCATTCCGACTTCAAAGGACCTTTTTCTTAAGTTTTCCAATCTGGATATTTAAACAATCTGACTAAAATAACCCTTCAAACAGATATTGCCAATAGATTATTTGTTTTTCTTTAAATGACTGCTGAATGTCGCCAGCACGGATTTTGTGCAGCAAGTTTCTAGTGTATCTACTTGGAGTTTGCATGTTCTTCTTGACCTGTACAGTTACTCTTTTTTCTATTGGCTGCAGAAGACGGGCACAAGCAACAGTAAATGGATTACATTGGTATAAAGGACGGATGAGTAATTAATGACACTGTTGACAGTTTTTGGAATGGATTGTCATTTTTCAGTTCTGCACTACTTTCTGTTGGTTGATCACATTAAACTACATTTGAACATGGCATTGTTTAGGGTTGTAATTGATGTGTGAAAATCTAGACTTTCGTGATGCAGTGCAAAGAGGTGTGAGAGGATTTAACAGTGCTCTGTTGGATATTATATATGTATGTAAAAGTACGAAGAAGGTCCTTTGCTTGCTGTCACAGTTTTATTCTGTTAGTTCATACCTCCTCATCAACGTCAGGTCTTAGATCTGCGCCACGGAAATGAACGGCTTTTGATCATTTGCCACAAGCCTGCTACATTTCTCTTCACTTTCCTTCTCCTTCGTATTTCAGATTAATTTCTTTTTGAGAAACTGTCACAGGAGACAACCCCCTTTGATGCATGCAAAGTTTATCAAAAGGTTTCAGAGCAGCTAATTATTCTTCACACTTTCTTAGCATTACATTTTTGACATTAGAACACTCAAACAAAACTGTACATGTGACACGAACTTCAAGAAGGATAGCCGAAAATTTCCTCACTGAGGGAGTTTTTATTCTCAGAGTATTTAAAAGTTTCTGTCAAGTTAAATTAATAAACTGTAATTGTTCAATAGTAGTCCTTGATGTACAAAAGCCTCATAAAAGGCTCCCCATAGGAGATCAAACTGTCAGTTCTCTTAGACAAAGAAAGTTGATGGATTTTTATCTAGATAAAGAGAATGAGAGCATTTCACTCAGTTTTATCTGTATCCATTTAAAACAATTCCCTTTTACATATTGCCCTTAATGAGGCAAACTGCTGATCTAAACTGCCACGATTAACAAAAGTCACACAAAGACATGGTTATAGACAATAGACGGATGGCATTATGTGCTCCTTAAATGTCAGTATCTTTTGCACATAGATAAAACTAACAGATGTGCAAAAATTTTAATATAAAACAAAAATCTTGAGCTGGACTGGTAGAAATTATATTGTAGCTACATGCAGTGCAGTGAAAATGTGATGACAGATAGATGATTTAATTCATTAAAAGGGAAAATAAGATATCCAAACTAAACTGTCCATTTGTGAAAACATTAATGTTCTCCTTGTTAAATAAGAAATTACCCAAATTTTCTTCATTTTTAAAATTTATTTCCCTTGAAACATCCAAGGTCTGATTACCGTGAGGGTTGTGGATTCAGGAAATTGCTTAAATCGTAAATATCTGTCAAATGAGTAGGTCAAAAGACCATAATGCAAAATACAAAGCCATACTTTAAAGAAACCCCCCAAACAGGTGAAGAACAATGTCATTGACTGCTATAAGGGTCACAAGGTCATTTTTAAAGCTTTGGGACTCGACCCAACTACATAAAGTTACTGTAGATTATATACTCATGGAGAAAACATCAGAAATCACTCTTCCCAGGAGAAGCTGGTCTACCGAAATGAATCCAAGAGCAAAGCAACGACTCACCCAGGGACTCACAAACGATACTGAATGTACTGCAGGGCTCTCTTCTCAGTGAAGATCAGTGTGTCATGCTTCAATAATATGAATGAAACTTGGCAATAATTACATACATCCCAAAACCCTAAGCTCCCAAATATTCTGTGGACCAGTGAGGCACCGCATCTTACAGTACACTCTAAATGATTAGTTAAAAGTATCAGTTGTCATATCTGGTACTAAATGGCCTAAAGGTAGGTATGGAAAAAAAACCCTGCTGTTTTACACATTAGTAAAAAGAGAATGAAAACAATTACAAATGTACAAAACAGTGGTGGGCTTAAATGGAAATCTCTTCTCCAAGCAGCTTTAAAAAAATATGGCTGCTCTGAATGGCCACCTTATTCCAATGCACATCTACCATTTCGTTGTAGTTTTATTCAAAATGATATTCAGATGTTTCCTTTAAGATTTCTCTGTTATAAATCAGGCTAAATTGCCATGTCAGTAATGAAAGGCTATTCAACTCAACTCCATAAAACAACCCCCAAACATCCACTACATTCTGAACACATCTCACAATGAGGTCTTTATGGCCTTTGATAAAACTGCATGTTTCTCATTCAAACACGCTCAATGGTCTGGTCATCTTCCTGCCTCAAACCTCCCCCCATCTTGTTCAGTCACAGAAAAGGTCTGTGAAAAGGGCCTCTATCAGTTCCTCTGGGTTCTTTTGAAACCTTTAATATTAAACACCTTGCTAACAGAGCAATCCATGTTGGTTGACCATAGCAAAAGCACAATGGTCAATTTCTTAATGGGTACACAATCTGGTTTCTACAATTCAAACTCTTTTTGTGACATTTTCCAAAAAAAAAAACAAAAAACATCACAATGATGTTTTCTGGAAACTTTTCCAAAATCTTTCTGTCTTTTGACCATATTCGGTATTTTTTTTCTTACTGGGTGATGGTAATGGCACTTTTTAACTACGACTTCAAATCAAGTCCGTTTTTTTTTTTATATATATTTAAGAGATCTACGTAACTTTATATATGTTTTAATTTCCTTATTTAAAACATCTAGTCTTTATTTGTTCAGTCAGAAAATTGTCACTCCCATATTTTGCTGACTGAAATGTTTTTCTGGAGAATTTCTTCTGTCAAATAAAGGCCGTAAATATTTCACTCTGTGTGATGAATCTATATGCAATTATATATTAACTTCACTCTAAATTCACTAAACATTTTTTTCTCACAATTTTACTTGTCAAAGTTTAAAAACCAATTCATATTTTTCTCATCAGTTCACAATGATGCACTAGTTGACGTTTGTCTTTCATTAACAGTCTGAATAAAACACATTACGGTTTGAGGTTGAAATGTGGCAAAATGTGGAAAGATTCTTTTGCAATGCACTGTGTGTACAATCTATAAGCTCTTTCAGGATCTATGTTGGTATTTTCCTTTGTTTGTTTTGAGGAGTTGGATCTGTTTTATCTTTATTGATTTCTTTGATAACGTAGAAAAGGATCCCACAGACAGGCCTAAATAGATTACAGTAAGCCCTGACCAGATTTGGAAACACTGGGTGTCAGGGTTACATAGTGTTCTCCAGAGCCTACCAGGATACAAGGATACTACTGACTTTGCCTCCTTGATCTAATTATGTGCACTCACAGGCTGCAGTGTGATGCGTTCTTGGAAGATATCGAGGTTATTACCGCTCTGTAACGAGGAAGCTTGAGAACAGTCAGAGACATTAAAAAGGCGGGAGAAAAGAAGTTTGAGCAGACTTTGAAAGCATTAGTTGTTAAATAAAACATGGATGATGTGGGCACCTTGCTGCATCCCCCGCAGTGGCTTTTGTCTGATTATTCTTGTCATTACCCGGTAGGTGTGAAAAGGAGGAGAAAAAGTAGCTTTATTCCAGACTATATTCTTATTGTCAAATCTCTATGAAGCCGCCTTTAAAGGAGACTGGGTGCCGCGTGTGCAAAAGGGTCCCCGCTTGCCTCCATCCTTTTCTCCCTGTCGGCTCCTTCCCTCTCACTTCCTCTCTTTCTCCCCATTAATTTGCACGAGTGCCAAAATTAGCAGATGACTAGCTAACTAAACTTCACATTTTAGCCAGGAGGGACATGACTGAAGAACTTGTGTTTAAATTAATAAAACTCAGGAAAAAAAAAAAAAAGTTAACAGATTGGAGAAACTGTGTCATTAAGTGATGAAACCTAAGCTAATACGATAGCGGATCAGAGTCTGCATGAAAAAGGAAGAACCTTTGAAATAAAGTCAACAAAATAGCTCCGGAATGATGTGTTCAGGAATGCCTGAAGATTGCAAAAGAAATTCATGGCAGTTTGAAGTTCACAGCCCAACACCTGATATTGAATTATATCCTCCACCCATTTACAGCAACACTTTCAGTATTGATCCAGAGAGGTTCAAGTGAAGTTCAAATGAACAGGCAACCCAGCAGGTGCAATGTCAAATATGATACAAATATAAAGGGACAGTTCAGATATCTTTAACAGCGGCTCTGTCAAGAAATCAACAATTAATATCTTACATGCAGCAAATACTAACAGCTAGCGGCTTCATCTGAAATTCGGGGTAAAATTGATGCAAAATCTTAGCATAAAAAAGGTTGAAATGACATTGGAGTTGCTTTGCGCTTAGATAATCCAATATATAAGATTTACTTGAATGCACCATTAATGTGCTGCTTTTGGGAAATCCTTCCTGATCAGAGGAACTTCTCATCACACCACTAGTGCATTGCCATTTGATATGCTGTGCGGCATTTTGAGCTGGCTAAATGCTCCAGGCAGCTGGATTTGGACTTTATCAGATTTTTCTCCATTATCATTGATGTACATTCTGCTTGACATTGTTTCCGGTGAGTAATTCAGTTAAGTGCGAAGCGGGCTACATATCTTATTGCGGTTAAAAAATATGGATGTCGACATAAAAATGTGGTGTGGTTCACCTTACTTCCTGCACTGTAGTGATAGCTGTGTGTTGTCTCTGTTTTGCTTTGGTGTTACTTTTTAAAGTTGCGCTACAGAACAACACATCCAAACATTGTGCATGTGCTAATGTTTAAAACAACGCTGCATATGTTTGGCAAAAGGGGTGTGATGCGTTAGTTCTGAGTTTGTGCATACCTGCAACTTTCACCCTGTTTCTGCATGTGTGGCAGCCATATTGGATTTTGAATTCTGGGCTGGTAAGCACAGACTCTCCCAGTCATAATTTCAATTTCAAGTGGAAACTTGAGTGAATGTGTTTCGGACTGGGAAATCAGTAAATCCAACTTCAGAGTACAAACAGAAAATGCCATAATTAACAGTTTATCTGCCTTGAATGCCAATTTCAAGAGTACATAGTTTTTCACACAAACCACTATTATGTTTCTAAACATAATGGTTTAGATTAAAGTATTTGATTTCCTTCTTTTTTTTTTTTTTTTGCCAATCTCCCGGATTTCAATCTAAGAGCAACCTATATCGATTTATACTTAAGAAGACTTGTGTACTGCAGTCATGATATTTAAATGCTTATAACCTTTTGATAGAACTTTACAAATTCTGAACTTTCTCTTTAAATAATTTAGACACAACCATAAAATATTTAGGAAGCACAAGAACAAAGCAAACGTAAAAAAAACAAAAAAAAAACACTAAGCATCACTTCATCATTATATCTAAACTGGATTAAACATAAAGCAGGTAACCATCTGAGTATATCTGGGCATCAGTGGAGCAAACATGACAAAATTTACATTTTTAGAACCAATGCTATTTGATCGTATGAGCCTGAAGAGGTTCTCATGATGGAGGACCAGCGGCTCGTTGTTTCAGGTAGTTTACATCCCTACATGGTGCCGTGCAGGTTTAAAAGGCATGCACATGAAAAGGTAAGTTCTGACGCCATGAATAATGCACATTGTTTGCTGGGGAGACTGAAAGAACCACAGATAACAGATTCCCATGACGCCCAATAACTTCAGGGTAACTGCCAAGCTTGTGCAAAAGAAAATGCAGAGAAGGCAAATATGATATTCACAAACAAAACCTAATGCAACAGAGACTAGATACAATACTTCCCTTCCCCCCTGATGGATGGATCTAGCCTTGATGCATGTAGCCACATTTGATCATTTCTTTATCTGAGATTAAAAGCTTGAGAGGAAGCTGGTAAATTATGGGGCTGTTGTTAGGCTGAGAGTCCCAGACCAGGGAGATAGTGGCACTTTGCCAGAAAAGCAGCCCTCTTTCATGCCAGCACACTTAAACCTCATTAGAATGGCTTTAAAACATTCTCTCACTACAAACCCCATTTCAGGCCAATTAAGCTGATTTGAGAAATCAAACATTCAACATAAAAAAGGAGAAAACATTAATGCGCTGACAGCTATTTCATCAGACTTTGTTTCTCCTGGCAGCACTTACAAAATTACTTTGCAACGGTAAAACTGTGAGAGTAAAACAGTTAAAGAGATGCATATCCGCTCAGTGAGGGCGGGGTGAAGGCATACATGTTTGAGAAAAGAAAAGCAAGCAACCTCTCTCCTGCCAAGAAGAAGAAAAACGAAAAACGCTGCCAAGAAGGCAAGATAATGTAGACAGATTTCCTGCAGTCAACATCCAACAGCAGTCACATTCAAACTCCAACTGCATAGGAATAAACCCCTTCATTAAAGCTATTCTGATTTATTGAGCAAAAGAAGAAAAGGAAACAGATGATGGATATCAGTGATAGCTGTCATCAATTAAAGTCACATCTTTCAAAACGATGCTCGTTATTGTTGCTGTGAATTTGTTCTCAAAAGCTAAAAACACTCCAATCCTCGAGATTCATCAATCACATTAAAAGTTGCATCAGTAAGCTGTCAGGTTAGTATATATATTTATACATAACACTTTAGGCTTTAGCCCAAACTTTACCGAGTGTCACTGCATAAATTAACATTATTATTGTTTCAGTCCACCAAAAAATAAAATAAATAAATAAATATATATATAGTACATATTGTTTTATTATTCTGTATTCATCTGATGAATGAGAAGACATTTGTCAGAAATTGTGAGTGATGGAAAATGCACAAAAAGTGCTCAAATCATCAATATGTGTGTATTTAAGTAAGAAAACCCGTGTCTTTTCCTTCAAATGTTGCCTTAACATTTTGGACACATTCTGGGAATACAAAACACGAAAGCAAAAAAAAAAAAAAAAAAAAAAAAATGCAGGTGATGGTGGCGATCTACATCATATACATGAATGTGGTTAACTGGGACTAATGCAAAGGATCAAGCAATTTGCACACCCTTCAAATAATTAAATGTACACTGCCTGGCAACAGTATTCTTTCCCTTGAAAACTCTATGTATTGTATTGGGATTTAATAAGAAAAACTTCATATTAGCACATGCTTATGGAGTGAAAAAAAAACAGTTGTCTGAAGGTGACATGTTTTTCAAAGTTGTTTACAAAGACAAAATAAATGCGACCTGGCGATAGGTATTTAGGCTCTTGGGCTATCTTAAGCTATATTACTCTTCATAAAACAGTAAGCTCAGTTTTGTAGTCTCAAAAACAACCTGAAGGAGGAGTTACTGACCTCAGCTTGGTGCAATATTTATTGTAGACAGAATGAGGGAAAAGATTTCTGTATACATTTCCAGATTAATATATATTAAGGATCAAGAGTAAAAACAAACAAATTGGTAATAAACGTAATAAAGAATTAAATATTAATCCCACAAAGAGGAATGAAAGTAAGTGATAAGAAAAAATAAATGAATAAAAACAAAGATTCTGACACAGTACTGCTAAAAATCTAATATTTATGAAGAATTTGTCTCTCTAAAGGTTTAGTTGAGAGCAAAAGTTGCTTATCCAAACTTTGTTAGATAATATTAAATGTTTTTCTGGCCAATTCCAGAGTCGTCTCATCAACGCCCACAATTCCTTTTGATGCTTTTCAGCTGTGACCAACTCCTCAAAAAAAAAAAAAAAAGCCCACATTTGTTTACTGCAATGTGGGACAATAGTGTCTATCAACAGCACACTCCGTCCTCATTTAGTATGCATGCTGACATTTTTGAGCCTGCTTAATTTTGCCTCTTCTTCAGTGTGAATATACAACAACCTCCCAAATCATACTTGAATTAGTATGCAGAATATGATGTTGATACAGCATTGGTTTGGAGAAAAGTGGCAGTAGACTCAACAACAGCCCTGAATCTGTAATTGTAGTGTGCTCCAAAACTAGGACTCAGTGACATTCAACAAAAAAAAACCAAAAAAAAACAAAAAACGATGACCTCTTATGAGTCAAAAGTATCGTGTTGGAAATATTTACCAGCATCGAGTTGGAGCGTCCGTTGAAGGGTTGGGGCTCAGTGAAGAAATCGGTGTTGTGGTCGAGCCGTCCGTGCCCTCCATACTGAACCTCGTCTGAATCCAGCTTGATTTTGTATCTGACAAAGATCAGGGTTAAGGTGCAATAACGGTGGGAAACTAGCTTAAGAGCTTGAAGACAAAAGAAGATAAAAAAGGAAAGGTTTTATCATCCGTGCAGACTTGGTTTAGCAGTGCTCAGGTGGTGTATACTTTCTGAAATCCTCCCATCCATTAGCATTCATCTACTTCCCAAAGCACTAAAATGTGACAGTGAGAAACCAAAACACTAATGCTGCCTTACATGAACTGAATAAATTAGTTGATGCTTAACCATACAATCAGATAATTTTGTCTAATAGGCTGGATAAATAGTGTTTGATGATAAATTTAAATAAGTGGCAACAGATGTTGATTTTTTTCTTTCTTTTTTTACAACATTAGAAAAAACCCACAAAAGTGTAGGACATAATTACTTCCAACTCCTCCATATTATTATGTACACTCAGACTGAGGATGAATACAATTAATTTAGGACTTTACTGAACTCATCTGAACTGCTTTTTTACAGGATGGAACAATTACACAACAAGCAACATATTTTGAAGAACTTGTGTGCACACCACCACTAATCTTTAATTAGCAAGTTTCTGGGAAGCCATATGCAGATTTTACTGCCATCAACAAGGTGCTGTTAAATTACCGGCTGAATATTTGACCACTTTTTATATCATAAATGGCTGAGCTAATTTAAACAAATAGATTTTTAGGTTTGACAGGTTAAACATCTCCTCCAAACATTCTTCCTGCCATTGTCTAGGCAACAATAGCTTAATCTCATCTCCAAGGTATTTGCTTTATCCGAGTGGAGAGCTGCAAATTTGTCTTTGGAGAAGTGCTGCTTCACAGGTCAGAACCTCAAAAATATATATTGATGTTATACTTGTTTTGGGTAGTAAAAGTTTTTTGTTTAGTACAAAGATCCATGTTAGTATTCTGCAGAAAGAGTGATTTAAAATTAGATTTTATACATAAAAGTAATTAAAGTGTTTCTGTTTATTGCTATTTGTTTCTATTTACCGAGTAATAAGATGCTGTATATCTTTAACAGTTAAAGCCGTCATCAATTATGTTTAAAGACCATTGATGAACAGAAGTCTGATCTCGTTTGTGGAAGAGCATCAAGCTATTGGCAGAACAGACGGACAGTTAAACTCTTTTTGGTTCATCTCCCTATTTACATTGGGTCTGTATTTTTTTAGTACTCATGTAAAAAGAGTGCTTCGTCTAAAGCAATATTTATACAGAAAGACGAGCATCTGCTAACTTCAAAGGACAACTGAAGGCATCCATATGCTTTAGTTTGATATAATCCAAACAAGCACTGTATCAGTTTTGTAGTTCTAAACACCACAACTATCCCTATAATCCCCACAGGAACGCTGTCTTAACTGTACGTCAAATGAAATGTGTTCTGTTAATTATACATGATGAGATTTATATTTGACATTTTATTCATTATCTGCTCTCTTGTGTCAGGGAGAGGCTAAAGAGCCGTGAAGGTTTGCAGGTATAAGACAGTTGAATAATCAAGAGAAAATGTGATGCCTTTGATCAGGTGTGGAGAAGCTTTATGTAGTGTATGTGAGGAAGGGGGAGGAAGGCAATCCCACGTACTGTCACTTTTTCCCCCTGTACTGTCTCTCCTCTGAGCATCTGAATGAGGATGCAGAGATACTGAAGAGCAGGCCGATGGCAGCTCCCATTATGAAGCTCCCAAGAATTGTGTGTATTCTGAATAAGGGACCACAATAGAAAGACACACCATGAAATATGTAAATCATGCCATATGCTGAGGCTCCGGGACGTATCCACCTTTCGTAAGAGAGCCCAGTTCTGTCCTTCAGCTGGCTCATGCGACCTAGCTGGGAGAGCTATTTTCCAAGGACATTTTCAGGAAACTAACACAAGAGTGCTTGACATAAGAGTAGTACACATCTTCTGTCTTGAGGAAAAGAATGGGTGTAAGCATCAGTTAAAGGATTGGTATAATGTCAGAGAAAATGCATAGGAGACTAAAAACCCAAAGTGAGCATAAAGTGAGACTTAAAAAATCTGAAATCCACACATTACCTAGAAACTTTGCAACAGGAAAATTTTTCATCCAGAAATAGTCTTCCCTTGCAATAAAATGCAAAAACTATTTAAGATGCAGAGAGCAAGTCATTTACAATTGTCTATAAGGAATTAAACTAACAATTATACAGGAGAGATGTGAAAAGAACTTTTATCCCCCCACATGTTCTGATGCAACATATCAGACGTACCAGATGGATAAGCAAGTTGCCTGAATATGCCAGGGCAGTTTAGAAGAAGAAAGCAATGGCTTCCTAACTGCTTTATTGACTTTAGAAAATCAGGGTAGCATCTGAAATCAAAGTAGACAGATTTTGTGAATAAAATATGAACTGCGTATGACCCTTAACCTCGCAGCACTCAGCGCCAAAGAGCAGAGAGGGGCAGGTAGCCTCGGCTACCGAGCACTGCAGGCACCTCCCCCCCCCACAGAGAAGTTGCACATCCCACTGAGGCAGGTCAGCAGTGAAACACAGGAGCAGCAGCCCTCTAACCCCCCTACCCTCACAGCCCCGTTAACACAGGCCAAGCCAGAAACTCAGAAACCCCCAGAGCAGAACTGCCTCCTGAGGGGGAGGCGTCTCTGAGTGAAATCCAAAATCCACAATACCATGTCTTAACTGGTAAAGCAACTTGCTTTGCTGGTGACCGAATTGCATTCTCCAGACAAATTATGGACCAATCCTCTTTGCAGAAACTCAAAGAAATCCTTCGAGTGGTGGTATGTGAGTCAAAGCTTCAGGTCCTTCCACAGCTTTTCTGTAAGACTGGAATCACAAGACTCATGAGGTCACTCTGTTACACTGGTAGACTTTTTCATTAGCCACTCCTTTGTGGTAAAGTTTGGGACATTTTATTACTTAAAGACCCATTACTGTTTTGGCTGAGAGAAAAAACGTTCTCTGTTTTAGAGTATCGGGCCTTTTTAATGAGGTGAAGTCATCAGAGAGTCCCAAAGCACACTGCTTCCCACTCTGAGCTTAACTGTGGATGGTGTTCATTGCATTCATCTTCCTTCGGACACAATGCATCGACTTTATGTCAAAGAGCTCAATTTTGTGTCATCTGACACCAGCACTTTCTTCATGCCCTCCTATGAATTATTTCAATGTTTAACAGCAAACTTGTACAGACGAGTCTGAACATGTGCCTCATACTGCAGGGGACTCCAGGATTTCAGTCTATGTAATATAGGATGTCGTTGGTGACTGGTCTTAAATGTCTTCAGATAATTAAACAACTCTTCTCGTGTATTTGCGGTGTGATGAGTCCTTTCTGATGATTGCCCTTACTACACAAGCAGAATGTTATATTGAGCTTGAGAAGGACGATTACTGGTTGGACATTTTATACATTTTCCGTTTCCAAATAATCCAACCAAAAGTTGTTGCCTAATTAATATTATGCATTTATCAGGCACATAGTGCCATTTTATAGCACAATCAAATAATTATATTGCCTTAAGTTGTAAATATTAGGTTTATATTAAAAGAAATTTTGACTTTACAATGTGATGCCTTGAAATGAGCCTCTTTTTTTTTTTTTTAAATTAAGAATTTTTTGGCATAAGTGGCCTTTGTTCGATAATAATCTGACAGGAAGCGGTGCAGAGAGAAGGGGGTAAAGACATGCGGCGCATCACCAAGGATGGGAGTCAAACTCGGGACTGTAGCTACTGTGCCATGGCTGAGATCTGGGAATTTTGACCGTAAATCAACACCTTAAACTGTTTCCCTTTCCAAACTTGCTTTGGTGTAATGGGAAGAACTGGAATAAAGGAGCCAGGCTGATTCTCAGTGTTCTGATACAATTTTTTTTCCCTTTCTGCATTATTACATTAAAAAATCAGCACAGCAGCTCTTCTGTGACTACTACACAGGTAAGTGCTTGCTCTTAAAAGCACTGGGTGCACATGTCGCCATCATTGGATCTCTCCAGTTTTTTTGCAGGACCCAACCACTGCATTTGGACACATTTCCCAGGTTCTTCCTCCTTTGGAGTTGTGCTCATTCACTAGTCAAGCAATCTCGATCAGGCCCCTGTTAAAGTCATTCATTTTTACTCTAGACTATTTTCCGTGCTTTCAGCACATCAAATTCAAAAAACTGAGTGAGTTTTCAGTCACTGCAAAATATATCCCACCCCTTGACATGGACTACTTTAATGAAATAATCAATGTTATTCTCTCTAGCTGTCAGCAGTTTTAATATTGAGGCTGACTAGTGTCTGTGTGTGTGTGTGTGTGTGTTTGTGTGTGTGTGTGTTACACAGAAAGTCCTGGGAATGAGGCACAGTTACAGTAATTTAGAGTTCCCTATCAAACTCTTCTGCAAGGAAGTGAGAACCAGCACAAATTGGTAGTTGGAAGTGTTTGAGCGATTACGTCTTTGTTAGTAGCTACAGACGGCTGCAGAGACAGCTTGCAGTTCAGCTCGGAGACTCTGTGATCAATACAGCCTTTGTGAATAAAGAGGAAGATTAAAGAACACAATCAGTTTTACCCAATGACTAGAAAGAAGACGGCAGACCAAAAGCTTGAAGATTAGAGTCATTGATGACCTGAAAACAATCATGCCATGACCACAATTTCAGCCCCAGCCGCCACTCAGTTTCTCCGTAAGCTCATTGTTGCTTTTTTCTACCTCTATGGAGGTAATAGCATGCCACCATGGGTAAACAAGAGTTAAGTGAGCTCTGTGCACACATCTAAAGAATGTGCATGGCCTTTAAAGTGTTATAAATGCCATGTCTTCTTTTTTTAGTCAATGTCACCACACGTTCTGATTTAAGTTACATAATAGAGGAACAAATGCTAGAGTTAATTTTTATCAAGGAATAAAAAAAGAAGAGACATATAATAATGTAAAATAAATCAATCTTCTACAGTGACTGACTTTAAAGAAGGGCTAAGAAATTGCTAGAAATAAAGCAGGTATCAAAGTTACCTGCTTTGATACCCGTTTGATTTAACAAAATCAATCTACTTTGATTTTGTTAAATCAAAGTAGATTTAACAAAATGATTGAATGAGATTTTAAGCGACAAGGGAAGAATTCAACCTTCAAGTTAATGTATTGAGTTGACAAACCCAAATAAAGAAAAATAATTAAAAAAAATAAAGCACCGTTACTTCTGCTGCAGGTTACGTCATTTCCACTGTAGCATTTGTATTTCCATTGAAGATATTTCATTTGTGTTGGGGCTATTGTATTTGACCTGAGATTTCTGAGCCTCCACACCTGGCTCTTGTCTGATGAAACAAAAATGGAGAAAAACCTGCACATAAAAAAATTGTTACAATCCAAGTTATTCAAAAATAAGAAAAAGGAATTCTCCACATTAACACCTTTGCTCACAAATACTCTCCAGAGATAAACAGAATGGTGAGGTGGCATTTTATCTATGCACCTTTTGGTGAATTCTTACCACATCAAGATGTATTAAATATCATGTAACCAATTTTACCAATCTGATAAATGACAAACTTCCTGTTAAAATCCCAGTGGCGTTTAGCAAGCCTGCACACATGTATGTTTGTGAGGAGAGCAGATTGTAGATATGAATAAGTTTTAAAAAGAAGCTATTTTCTCATGGCTTTACTTTTAACTTATACAATTCAGCATGCACCTCCCTTACCTCAAATACATGTGCACAGATCGTCCATACTTAGGGGTGGCTGTGTCAAATCATATTTATACCTCCACAAAGAAATATTTTAAAAATTGCTTCATTAAAAGTTCTCAGAGACCCTTAAGACAATAAATGTGAAATTTAAAAATAGGGTCTTTATTTTTTATGGTGAAATTACGCTTCTAAAACAAAAGCCTAACGTATTTTAAAGTTGAAAAGACATTAAAAATGCTGAGTATGTAAAAATAACATTAAGCATTAACAATATTAAACCGTTTTCAGATTCTGATAACTAATTTAACAAAGCTCCATTATTTTCCACAGCTTGTAAAAGGCAGGTTATATAATGATGAAAACAGCCAGAAAAAGCACAACCACCTCCACCAAGGCCAAACAAAAGTTCAGCTACATTATAGCAGTACCTGAGGCTTTCTGCTACACTAACTTGTCAATTAAATCCTTCAGATTCAGCTAGCTGTAGCTTTTCTTTTCTATTTTTTATTTTTTGGTCTTGTAAAATACACTTTCATGTCCACAAATACAATACTGTCCCATCTGAATTTTTTCTCATATCTCTATTTAACAAGGCACAGCATTCCATATAATTATGCTCTTAAACTTCAAATACTGTGCCAGTTTGATTCAAGCTGGGTTAAAAAAAATATATCTTAAGGAAATCTGAATATTTGAGGATGTAGACTTAAAGGCCAGATATTATTATAATTTAGAGCCAGACACCCTTAAAAAACAACTTGAAAGTAGAATAATTAAAACACAATCAAATAAATTTCAACCGCTTTTAAATAATTCTGATCATTTTAAATTTAAACTTTCACAACCAAAATCAGACTTTCAAAAATCACACATGCTGTTTCATATATGGATGATGATATTTAATTTGAAACAACGCCATCTGGAAGCCCATCCTAACCAGATGAAGATTCTTTTTGTTGCACATTTTGTAACAGTAAAATGTTTAACGGATGTGTGGTCACTGAATGACAATGTAGGAAAATGATGCGGTAAGCAATTTTGTTACAAAGATCATTTAAGGAAGGTTGTTTAGCTTTGTGAAATGAAATGGGTGAACGAAATCATTGTCCAACAACAGACTAACGACACTCTCCACTGGACACACCTTTTGCCATTGAATAAAGACACAATCTTGGTTCTGAGGGAAAGAACAACACAAATCTGAAGGAGAGAATACAAACATGCTATGCCAATGTAATGACAATAGCTTAAGCAGGAAGTGAGCAGCCAGAACAAGGAGACAACTGTGGGTAAAGTTAATCAGGCAAGAGTCCGTAACAAACTGTTGTAGAGAAACCAGCTGTGGACAGAGTTCTAGTTTTAATGTGGCTATGTTAGGATTCCAAGCTACTCCTCTGCATAACATTTTTCTTCCTCCTCACCGGACTAGCAATGAAGGCATTTTCAATTTGTGAAGTCGAACTGGAAACTTTCCCATCAATAATGTCTTGGGTGAACAACATGTTATGCTTGGTGTCTTAATTCAATGATATCACCGTATGGAAACATGCAGCTTCCACCTCAACTGACTTTTATTCTTTTTTTCTTTCAAGCTTTTTTATGCTTTTTTTTTCAATTTCGGTCATGAAAAAAAGAATACAGCTACCAGCTTGAAAAACATGGAAGATTGTGACGACATATGTCATTTAAAACACAAAAAAACTAAGTTGAAACATGACCTTGCATGGTTTGCAGAAATGCATTCACCAACAAACAAATCAAATGCCGTCTTCTTCCTTTTAAACCGTTTCTATGGTCACCCTATGGAGGCTCTAGGCATTACAACTTGCATATGGAACAATTATGTGTGGAGTCTTATTCATATACCTTGGAGCACTTTGCTATGAGCAAAGCTTAGCAAAAAAAAAAAGACTGAATATTTTTTCCTTTACTTACCTCATCCAAAAGCTGATCATTTTTGGAAATATTGTCTATACACTGTAGTGCTTACTTTGATCAAAATTCTAGTGAGTAAGTGACACCACATCTACAGTTGAATTATTCTGCACGGCAGCCCAGGAAACGCTCAGACAGAAAGGGAGAATGATAACCTGACACAATCGCAACTGCCTATTGGCACAGTGTAAATCAAAGACCAATCTGCCCCTACAGGTACAGCTTTCATGACGGAATCCAGCTGGGATTTCAAATACTCTAACCAGGCAGATAAAGACCACTGTCTGAAGATTGTGTCCACCATGAGATGGAGAGAAAATAATAAAAGACACTGATGGGAGACAGCCCACTGAAAACCTAACGGCCGCTGCATTTTAATGAGCAACGCATTTTGTTGAGGGGCCTTGCTCAACTTTTTTCTCCTTTTCATCACAGAGGAAGATAAAAACAGACACATATAAAGATAAGCCTGTCAGAAAGCATAAAGAGGCCAAACTGTCACTGAATGTGCGACTCCTGAGGGATACGTTCTTGTGATTTCTGTTTTAAAGTCAAAATGTACAGAGTTTCGGGTTTTAATTTCTGCTCATTTAATTCTGCTCAGAACTGCTACATCTAAGATTCCCTAAACGATTAAACTAAAAAAAAAATAACTACAGAGCCAGCTGCACTTATTAACACCAATGGTAAAGGATATATGTGCATTTTTAAGTTTGTAGCTGGATAAATCAGGCGAAAGCCCTGACGTTGCGATCCTATGCTAAAGTTTTGCCTGACAATGGAGCTATTTACCTTACAGCTCAGAGTATAACACCTCAGAATCTCAACCTGACATGCATTGCGGTAAACCCTTTGATCAATCCTCGCACTTTGACATTGAAACCTCTGCAGTCACAGACTTTCATGCTTATTATCTCTACCTTCATCACTGTAATGTATATAGGATTCCTTTTTGAAAAGAAGGAAGTCACCTCCTGACATAATGCGTAGGTTGTCTATAAAGGACCAACATTTTCTTGCCTTCTTTTGCAGACTGCATGATGCTTTGACTGCCTTGGTGACCTTGTTTGTAAAGAATAAAGACTGATTGTTGTTTTTGACTTACTTTTATGCTTACATTCACTGGATCTAACAAAAGGTAGTTTAATTACATAAAATGTGCAAGAGAGAGGTGTGCAACAACACTACCAGCTCATGACAGTAGCTAAAAATACACAATATTATGTTGACGACAACAAAATGAGATTTTGGAGAAAACATTTTTACACAAAAAGAAAGTGTGAAAAAAAAACACACACACAAACTGGGTCTTAAAGAACTTGGAATTGCTTGAAGAATACTCTGATCCAGGTTTAACCAGTCCATACATTGCAATGTCTTATATCAGTAAATATTGTAAATACTTGACAGATTGTCAAATGTGGCTCAGAATAAGCCCTCTAGCATAGTTCTGAGTCTGAAATTGTCAAAATGCCAGAGGAAACAAGTTGGTCAGCAATCATTAAATAGTTTTTTTAAAGTCAAATCCCTTTTATTATTTTTTTTTGAGACATACCTGACTCGTATCCTATCAGAATCAAACTTCTAGGTTAAGTAAAAATAATTTTAGATCTAAAACTGTCAAAGCTATGAATACTTTTGGGCTTAACTTTAGATAAAACAGGGCCCATAACAATGGCTTAGACTTACTTCATTAGAGAAAGTCATGCTGACAGCACAGACTTCACTTTAATGAGAAATATTGTGACAATTTAATATCTTGAGATCTCATTACAACCCAAGTAAAAAGTCTTTAAATAAATTATTTTTTTATTGCAGTGGCATTATCTCACACTGAACAATTTTCTGCATTTCTCTACAAGTGAACTTGGGATATGTATTTACCTTCCTTATATCCTCTCCACTGTGCACTGCAGCAACATAAACTTCAGTTCTTATTTAGCTTTTCTTAATTAGTTTTTGTTTTATCGTCTCATTTTTGGTACTGGGTTTTATTTGCAGTTTTCTCCTCCACTCAAAACAGGGGCAGAGAAAAAAGGGCGGGCAAAACACGAAGAAAAACTTTGTGGTTTGGGATTTTACCTCTGGACGGACGCATCGACGAGTAATGGCCTCTGTATACAGGATGCCCACGCTTCCCAGCTTGTTTTAGTTCTTTGCAGTTCTAGTTGTGAACTTTTTAAATTATTGCTGTCTCAGACGATATTCTACTCCTTTTCCAGTTTTGAGAAGCTGCTCAGAAAAATGATCCTGTGTCACACCATATCAAGTAAGCTACACTTTTCTGTTTTAAAGGTTTCTACACCATCTCAGCAACTCAAATTAGAAAAATGGCATTTAAAAAAAAAAAAAAAAGTTTTGCTACATTTATACGACTGTCAACCATGATGAGAAAAAAAAAAGTTTCTTTGCAAGGGATTTTTTTCCACTCTGCACCTTTCCCAAATTAAAGACTGTGTTTAGATAAAAAAAAATAACAGATGATTACGTAACTGCATTATAGGATGAATGCATTGCAAGCTTTTTCCCCTTATTTTTACCAGGCAACTTGCACTTTTTAACCAAAAAGTTCTTGTACACATAAACAACTCTCCGCTTGGTGACACCATACTTAACGTAGCTGAATAATTAACTGCAGAAGCTCCACAGGTGAGAAATAACACCTGGAGACCTGACTTAAAAAGCAGGCAGCATCCAACATGTGACAGAAAGCAACAAAAAGAACATCAGTGATGTGTTTTTCTTTTCTTTTTTTACTCCGGAGGGACACTCGGTTATTGTACGATACTTGCTACATTGCCAAAGGAAACATTATTCCTTGGTGGATCAATTTTCAGCGGCACACAGCATGGTCAGCTTCATTTAGCCATTAGTTCCAGATATGGCTGCACAGCAGAGCTCCACTGCGACATCCTGACCCTCACACAGGTAGAAGAAAGTTTAAGTATACGACAGCTGAGTGTAATGAAAAAGCACTTTTGGACTCTTTGAGCTTGTCTTGTTTACCTCCACTGCCTCTGAGTGGCACTTTCATCTGTCTTCTCCCCTAATTGGATCCTCTGCACACATTCCCATCGGAGGATCTGCATCTCCTCATACACGCAGCGCATTTACCTTGCTCACACACACAGCACATTTGCCTTTATGTGTTTACCGCCTCTCTGTATAATGACAGCCGGAGCTTTGCCCTCACATTTATTTGCATTTCCTCTCAACTCACACCCAGTGTCTGAGACCTCTCCTTAAACATCAAAAGAAGCACCAGGAGGAAAATATGTGGTTCTATCTAAATGAAAATAAATCCTCAAAAACGATGTTAGAGACACTCTGCAGCTCGGCTATTAGCGCTTTGCCCAAAATTCACCCTCTCGACATCGAGCTAATAACACGAAGCAAAAAGTACAATTATCCCACATCAAACAAACTTACAAAGTATCAACCAATGCCTAGCAAAACTATGTACATCCCTTGAAGTTTAGTTTTGTTACGATGAAATCACAAATGTCAGACTGTTTTTTTTTTTTGTTTTTTTTTTTATGGGCATTTTATCCAATAGAGCAACAGAAAGTATATAATTATGTTATGGAGGAAAATAAATACAGGACTTTTTTTTGCCTCTCTGTTTTTTAATAAATAAAAAATATAATAAGTGTGGAAAGCGTTTGTCTTCATTCCTTGGTAGAACTATTTTTTGCTGCAATTGTAGATAGTTCCCAAATTGCATTTTTGCTGCATCCTCTATGGGACTTCTTTTAGGATTCTACCAGCAATGACCACATAAACAACATTGCACAACGATGGATCTCTAGAACTCATCCAATGTTACCACTGACTTCTTGGTAACTTCTATGATTAAATGCTCTTCTTGTCTGACATGCATCATTTTCCTTCCACCTCAAAATACAGTGCATCGTGTTGGTCTATTAGATGCAATCGCCATAGAAAACACTCAAGTTTGGGGTTGTGACAGAAATAAAACATGAACATTTCCAAGCCTTATAAATATACAGCATTTAATGTGTTTCCGCTTTACGGAGCGATACTAACCTAATTACCTTTAATCTAACTTTCAGAAAAAAATGTATTAAATGCCTGCTTGAGATCATTTACGTTTTCATTGATATTTAAATGCATTTTGAAGCTTTTGCTATGGCATCGTTAGAAAGGGAGGAAAAAAAGAGATGCTCTCGCTTGCGACATGGTCTTAACTCATCATAGATTAGATTGAGATTTTAACTGCCAGCATCCAGAGAAAAACAAGCTTGGGTTGCATTCTCATTCATTATCACTGTATTTTAATCACAACCAAAGAAGCAGCACAGCCTCCTGTCCACCAGGGAAACTGATGGTGTGAGATGTAGTCGGCCTCATAAGGGAGCAATGTCCGCGATGAAAAATACAGATCTGTCAGCTTCCTGTCCCCCTACACATTCCTGATCATTAGGCCTGCTGCAATAACAACTGGGGGACTCATTAAATTCCTGACAGCCAATGTTGCTAAACAGAGTCTTTCTGAATCAGTGGGCTCTGATATTATTTCTCTCTAACAGCATAACAACAATGCAATAAACAACCAACTCATATTCCCCCTCAACAATTACGACACAAAGTGCCAACCTCGGAAATGGGGGAAGGAGGGGGTGGGAAAGTCATTAAAACTGTGCGTCTTTACAAGTCTCGTTTATTTTTAACAGGGCTCCCGCAGAGTGCTTAAAGCTCTGATCCACTTCTCAGCCTAGAGTCTTCTCAGGGGACATTTTTAGTACCCTAAAATGTCTTGTGCCCCCTGTCAAAATGTAGGAGTTTAATTAAGAGACAAGTCAAGCTCTTAAGATCATCAAGAGTGAATGTGAAGATTAAAGGGGAGATGGATGCAAATCTGAGAAAGGAGCACAAAATAAATAAAATAAATCAAAATCACGGAAGTTTGGTCTGTGAATATTTAATAGAGAAGGGTTTATAGTAGTGGAAAAAACCACAACCCTCATCAGTTCAACTCTCTTACATCTCAGTACATAATAAAAATGTTTCGCTCTTTAGGTTACATCCGACAATATCTATAAGTGTAGAAAGGCACGTGAAATCCAAATTTCACTGCATCTTTCTGGATGCACTGACAGTTGTTAATCTGTTGGGTCTTGTTGACTTTAGGTTAGCATTTTCTATATATAAATAGACACATTTTATTACATCCTCATAAAACCAAGAACTAAAGGAGAGTTCGCAGTCTTCTTCACATAACTGCTTTTAGCATCTAGTAAGGAACGAAACTATGATGATTGACACATTGTTGGTGTAAGCATTTCTTGGAGAGTGCTGACAATAAGAGAAGTGAAGACTGTATCAGCTGCTACATTAGCAATTCTGTAGCATTTCCCAATGCAGCTGATATAAGTGGAATGCGGTTATTACTTTAAATTTATATTATATGTATAATGAGGCATCATTATCTGGGGACTTGCATACAGTTTTCACTAAGCCACAGAGTTCCTTAGGTGTACAATAATATTTTCTAGCAGGTTAAGGAGTCCACTTCTCCGTGTGTGGATTGTTCATTTGCAGCTTTCCAATTTTCTGTCTCCTTTTATTATCTTGGCAAAATACTGTTAGCAATTTTCTAAGGAAGGAAATGAATAAAATAAATAAAAAAAAGTGTCACAAATATAATGCATTAAAAGAGGTAAGTCAATAGCAGTGACATTCACAAGTCACTTTTTTCCAAACCCATTTCAGATCTCAAGTCTTTAAAATGAGCAGTCTGTCATCGCTTTGCCCAAAAATACAGAATCACTATAAGCTTAGGAATGGAAATTATTATTGTTAAGCTCAGTTATATGCAAAACCTTTGTAATTTTCAGAGCATGCAATTAAACATGCAAAACTTTATCAACTGCTGTGAATGATTTGGAATAGAACTATAAGATATTACATTAAAATAATATATGCCCTACTGATAAATTGTAATTATTACCAAGGTATAGTACACATGTGAATGTTTATTAAAATAATAATAATAAAAAAGGTAAACACTCGTTGTTGTTAAACCTCTAGAAGACACAGACAGGACTCAATTTAGTTCTTAAAAAAAACATTTTTGCAATAATGTTGTTTACATGAGTCCACCACTATACAGTGCATTATATAGAATTAATAGATTTTTCACTCCTTATTATGAGTGCACGGATTTGCAAGATTAGGAATCTGTTTACTAAGTCTGTATTTAAAACCATTTCTTTCAATTCTGAAGAGTCAACCTGTCTAAAGGTGTACCGACAGATTATCAAATGGAGAGTGAGACATGATGTAATAAGGGAATCAGAGGGAATACTGAATTTCTAAAAGAAATTGAAAGTTGTTCAAAATAAGTGGAGAAAAACGGAAAGTCTCTGTTAGTACCTAACAGAGAAAGAAGAAGATGTTGAAGGCATGCTAAGTTCATTTTGTTTAGAAATTACCCCAAGCTATTGAATACAGAAAGATATTCAAGAGATCATAATGAATTAGGTTATAAAAGGCAACATTTCACAAACATCCCTGATTAACAAAACAAACACAACCTTTTATCAGGAGAATTTGTGCGTCTGCGTTAGAGTTGCAGTCTGCAGCTCACATTAAGCGGATGCTCACTCAACGGTGGGTTCAAATACAAATTAAAAAAAAAGGTAGAACCAAGCATTACCATGACAACCTGTCATATGTTTACTCCACAGTAACTCAGAATGAACACATTAATTATTTACTCAGATGATTTACCCCTACAGTCTAACTCTCACCTTGACTGCATAATATAAAGATTGTTCATGAGATTCTGGTCCCAGAAATCAAGCCCGAGTCAAGTCTCAAACATTTAAAGGGCAAATCTAAGGCAAATCTCAAGTGTTCAGAGCATCAGTCTGTTGTGTCTGAATACAAGTATAAATTAAGTCCCGAAGATTTAAAGGGCAAAATGAAGACGAGCCTCAAATCTTGAGAGCACGGGTTAACATCTAGGGTCTTTTCAGCACAAGTTTGAAATGTTCTTTGTACAACTAAAGTGAAACTCAACTAAGCCCCAGACTAGAGTCACCGTCTCTGCTAAGAAGGCTATTATTGCTGTTAGTAACTTTAGATTGTGTGAAAGAAATTTCAGTGTCTGGAAAGAAAGTAGACATGACATGGCATATCAGAATAAAAAAAAAAAGGATACTTTCCTGGTGCTTCTACACCCACTCTGTAGTCCTGGAAGCTCTTGTTGGGGTGGAAGTTGAAGATAAAGAGCACATTTGCCCTATCAAACACAATGACCTTGTCCCCTTCATGCTTGGCACTGACGTAGGCCTGGAGGAGGAAAAGCAAAGGGAAAATTAAAGTTAAGTATTTCTTCATGAATAGTCATTACCTCTCTCATACTGGATTTAAACAGTTATAATGGGTCACATTATATCAGGGGAGCACAGATATGCAAAAAGAATGAGGCACACTCCCACATCAAAATTTCAGGTGGCTCTCATCAGCGGAAAGCAGCGGCCCTGATGGTGTGAGGCAGACGCTGTCAGCTTTAGACAGCTGCGTGTGATAAAGGCGCCTCTCTCTCCTCCGGAGTAAGCAACGGCTAACGTGTCATTAGCAGAGATTATCAATGTCACCCAACCTCCTATTTTTGGTGCCTTGTTCCCCAAGCCAATTTCAGGGCAGCATATTCACGGCTGAACGAGATGATAAGCACCCCTGCAACTGGACCGGCAGAGAGGATGGAGGTTAAAGAAATGAGCTGACAGCCTGGAGTCGCTCCATTTCTCCAAGAGCTCTGAAGTAATGCCAACTTCGTCTGGCTGACAGCGACTGCTTTGGAATTGCAAAATAAAATTTAGCTTGCACCTAGCAAGCAGTGGTCAAATAAACCCCTGTGATTCAGTTTTACATACGTGTTAAAAAAAACACGTAAAGAATCGTCTACGCTGCTGTTCAGACTAGTTGCAAATATATGTAGAATCTCTTGTTGTTTGCTTACAAAATCCAAATTATGCATTAGATTTCTACAGCAATGTCCCCATGAGATAAACAAACATATGTTTGCCTGATATCAAAGTGAGAAATTCTAGTCTGAAGTTAGGTCTCGGAGACAGTCGAGTTTCTGTTTTTGTCACTGCCTGCAGCGCCACACTGACCTGGAACAGCTCTGAGTCGATCTTAGCCATGGAAAGAGAGCAGGATAAATCCCCATTTGTGAAGTCAGCACTCAGGAAGATTTTTTTTTTTTTTTTGAGGTGGCGGGGGGAGGAAATGGCTCAAAGAATGTCCACAACCCTTCAGTCTACTCCTCTTCCCCCACTGTGACAAAAATGTAGTCAGCTGCAGATGCTCTCAGTTTAAGAGAGAAACTTTTTTAGGACAACATTTCCAAACATCTCAGTTATTTTAACAGCTCAAATCCTTAACGTGGTTTGGTGCATTTCTTATTTGACTGTGTTTGGAGTAAAGCATTAAAAGCCCCA